>NC_139840.1:18089742-18127242 GCF_963691815.1 Echiichthys vipera | reverse complement strand
CCAGTCAAAACGCATTTTTTAAAATCTATATGTGGTATTACCGCTACTGATTTAATGTCAAAGCGGTTTGCCACAGTCATTTTAAAGAGCTCCTTCATCCTAATGCCCTTATTTACTTTCTTGCCATAAGTCAGATGATGAAGATCTCATGTCTGTCTGAATATGATGCTACAGACAGCAGCTTGTTATTTTAGCATAGCATAAAGACAAGCCTGGCTCTGTTCAGTCGTTATGTGCACTCTATTTCTTTGGATACAGCCAGGTTTGCTGTTTCCCACTGTCTACAGTCTTTATGCTAAGCTAAGCTAACAATATCCTGGCTTCAGCTTCAGCTTCATATTTAACAGACGGATGGGAGAGTGATTGATTTCCTTGCACTGAACCGTTTACTTCTGCAATATCATTACAACTACTATGAATATTGTTACAACTGCTGCTTTACACTACCAACACTACAGCAGAACTCTAACAACAACCACTCTAAGAACTATTCCAACCAATAGTACGCCTATAACTGCTGATTCTACGGCTACTTACACGTACACAAACCAATCCAACACACCTGAGCCCAGAGTGGCCAGGGTCATCTTGCCTGATTAGACTTAGGGTGGTGTGAAGGGACCAGCTGGTGCTGGGAAAAAAAGGCCTGAAGGAATTATTGACCCATCTCAACTCTCACCCCCTCATTCGCACATACGCACCCTGGGCTGTGACCTGTGAAATTACTGCTCCGCTGGTGAGATTTGTTTCTGAGGGGCTCTATCAGCTTCTCAATGTGCCGTGAAGACAGGTGAGAAAAGAGCCACAAAGAAACGCATGTAAAAGTAGACAGATGCTCGTTATACGCACACACACACACACACGGTAAAAGCAACACACATAAACATATTTTTATATTCACAGAGCACAGCAAAGTAAAGAGTGCCTTATAATGTTAAAGTTGCTCGTCAAACCAACCACTCCACAGTCAGCTCGGCTACTTTCCTCTGTTAGAAAATGTTAAGATTTTGGCTTTAATCTTTTTAATTTATTCTGGTATTTAAATCAGAATGGTGTGTGGCATTGAAAAAAAAGTGCCATAACTATATGTCTGACTGTCAGCATAAAAAACACACACATTTGATTTAGTCTATGGCTGTGGTGCTTCAATCCTGCTAACCAAAGGTCACAGTAATAGTAACATCTAGCACTATTTAGACAGAGAAGGAGAGAGAATAAGAAATGCAGTTGATAAACACATGCAATGGAGTTCTCATTCTTAATATGCATGCTGCTGAATATTCATGAAGCTAAAAACACATCCAATTAATCTATGAATTATTAATATTCATGATAAAAGCTTATGCATATGCATTTACTCTTTTATTGTTGGCCTAAGTGCCACTGAGCACCATTGTGTGTGATGGACTCAAGATCTTTGTGTGTGTGATGAGAAGGAGAGAGGGGGGGGTAGAAAACAGAGGTTTATTTGTCTGCCTGCATGTTTACAATTCTGTTTCTTTGTAGCGACTATCTCCCTCCTTCCTTTTGCTCGTCTGTAGCTCTCTAACAAACATCTGCATAACAAGGTGTAAGACCAGAGGAGGTACAGAGCAGCGACACTGAGAAACACAAATGTTTATGCATTCAAAGGACGTGCTTCCACATTCATGTTTTCAGGTAATTTTCTTTTCTTTTTAAGATTTCCACACACACAGAGGAAAAAGACTATTATTTCCATGTGTGCTTTCTGCGATAACCTACACTGCATTTTAATGCAGACCAACTCGCAAAGTAGTTGATATCATTGACATATTTTTCTGTTTTTGTTGTCTATACAAGCAGAACATAGACATTTGATGAAGGTCATTATCAAATTAAATCTAAACAACTTTATTCATGCAGCACTTTTCGTACACAAGGCAACACAAAGTGCTTCAAGGAATAAAAAACAGAAAAAATAAATAAAATAACACCAAACCCATTTACCCCCCCCCCCCCCCCCCAATCCACAGACCGAGCAACAAATCATTCTCAGATATTAAAAGTACTCAATGCAACAGAACTAAACAAACACAGACTGTGTAAAACGAGATAAAGTAAAAGCGTGGCTCAATAATTACTTCTAATCCCAGCTAATCACCGCAACTTCAAAATGTACATAAATACTTCTATATTAATCACACCTGTATTGG
This sequence comes from Echiichthys vipera, assembly GCF_963691815.1. Classification (NCBI taxonomy): domain Eukaryota; kingdom Metazoa; phylum Chordata; class Actinopteri; order Perciformes; family Trachinidae; genus Echiichthys; species Echiichthys vipera. Next base: position 18,125,068 of record NC_139840.1, on the reverse strand, counting down.
GGATCACATATTTTGATATTTCAAATAACAGACTATGGAATAAAGGCAGGGATAACCAAGTAAAGCAAGGCCTTGGCTTTCCTCCATGTTTTTTGTCAGTTCCTTTTAAAACTGTCAAGTGAAGAGCTCCAGGGGATTGCATCAAGTCAAAAATACAGAGCAAGTTGTGCCTTTAGTGTGGTCGTAGGACCAAAAGAGGGAAAAAGATGTGTAGCTTTGACATATTCTGGGTTTGAGAGAGGGAGACAAAGGGAGAGAGAGTACTAGAGGGACAGGAAAGAAGTGGGTGTGAAAAGTGAGAACATTAGATGGACACTGACAGAGAGTAGGAGCGTGAGCGACAGATGGACAGAGAGAGAGTGATTGAGAGAGCGAGGTCCAGAGATAACGGATCAGCTCTGTTATCAACAGGCCTTTGTCCATCTCACCTACATAAACACACTCTCTCCGCTCTAATTGCCTAACACAATCATGTGAAGTAAACAAGTGGCCGTTTGAGAGGCAGACAGTCGGGCGTTCACATAACCACCGCCATGTGTCATCGATGTGTTACCATGGTAATGGAGCTTTTTTGTCTGATCCAGGACCAACTCTTATTTACATCACCAGCAGCTCTCACACAGTTATGTGACAGACACACACTTAATACAGCTCACATTCAAAGAGAGGGTAGGGGAGTGTATGGTTACATAACCAAGCACGTCACTCACATCTTGTGACGACACCCTCCAGCCTGATGATGTTCGGATGGTCAAACTGTCCCATGATGGAGGCCTCAGACAGGAAGTCCCTCCTCTGTTTGTCAGAGTACCCCGCCTTCAGACTCTTGATGGCCACGTAGATCTCCCTCTTTCCCTGAACACGCAGCCGACCACTGCACACCTCCCCAAACTCTCCTACACACACACACACACACACACACACACACACACACACACACACACACACACACACACACACACACACACACACACACACACACACACACACACACACACACACACACACACACACACACACACACACACACACACACACACACACAAACACACACACACACACACACACACAAACACACACACGCGCACGCACGCACACGCGCGCACACACGCACACACACACACACACACAAAGGGAAAAGGCAGTAGGGATTTGAATTCAAGTTGAATTTCCACTGTTTTATTAATATAGTCTAACTCTGTTTTTCTCACTGTTTTTTCTGACAACTCACCAGCTCCAATGACCCTCTCTATGCGAATATTAGAAGCATCAATCTCTTTAGCAAAGTCCCTTATAGCCTGGTTGGGATCTTCGTAGGTGTGAGGATGGATGTAGGTCCGGCTGCCTGGGAGCTTGACTACATGAGGAGAAATTGAGAGGGATGAATAAAAAAAGATAAATGCTAAATCTACTGAAATCTAGCCAGCTTTTACTCAGTGTATGGTGTTACATATATTTTAAAACAGTATTAATAGGGTATTGATCCCTCTAGGGAAATGGTTTACTCCAGGAGCCGACATTGATTCCTACCCATTTCAGCTGTGTGAATTTGTGTTGAAACGAGAGCTTGAGCGTGGGTGCTCCGTTATTACATAATTAAACACATAACTACTTTGTTAGCAATGGTGTTAAAATGATGAATAATTTTAACAGGAACCCATAAAGTTCCTGCTAAAATGCCAGCAAATATTTGTGCAAGAACATGTGAAAGAATGTGGTTTATTCAGCTAAGAATGCTACAGCACACTAACTATATGTTGATCTGTAGCTCTAAGTGTTCTTATGATACATTTGCAGGTATGCACACAAAGTTTGACTGTGAATAAGCAAACAGTAATTGTCAGGGTGTACTTTGAAGTACTTTTGCTCCAGACAATGGTGTTGTCCATTGCAGGATGTTGTGAAGCATGGTTTGAAGATGAGCTAAGTGTGTGCGGGGAGCTGCATAAGCACAAAGTTACATTTAAAAAGAAATTATTTAGTTTAACAAACAAATACAAAATGGATTTGTGTGCATCATGCTATACTATTACTGATTACAGTGATGAATTCTGGTACATCATATGATAAACTGAAGTATTCCTATTATTAATAGCAATAAACAACATTTAAAATGTACAGTATTTATATATGTATGTGCATGTGTCTTTACCCCGGCCATGTTGGAACTGCATCTTCTCTTCATCAGGGTCCTGTTTGGCTTTGATATATCCACAGTGCCTGAAAAACACAATTCACAGCTGCATTATGATCCAGTATATAGACCTTTATGCACTGTATAAACTGTTTTCCCCCACACGGAAACCAATATCGCTTTGTGGCACGTCAATGGAAGATCACACACCCTTGAGTGTAATCCACACAGGTGTTTGATTAAATCTATGCTATTTCCAGGAAGATCCCAGGCTACACTGTGCACAGCCAGTAGCTGTGTGTATGAACAACTAGATATTTTCTTTTGTCTCTATGCACCTACTCCTCCGTATGAGACAAGCCCCGGAGGGAAAAAATACCAAACTGTTCTTGTTTTTCTTTGCGTCTAATTCCGCACTTCCCTCTAAGCCTTTATGCCTGAGGTTGAGTGAATGAGTGTATGAGTGTGTGTGTCGTAGATGTTCCTATAGAAGCAGATGTATGAGTAAGGCACTTTACTCTCTTTCCCATCTATGGACCCCTCTGGCCGTTAACCACTGCCTTCAATATTATCATGCGTCACACACACATAGACACACCTCTGTGCCCTTTTCCCGACCCCCCGTGCACACATCCACACACCCTGCAGGGTGGGTCAGTCCAACGATCAAGCCCAAATATTGACAAATTGATCAACTCAATCCTGCCGTCCAGCTGTGAGGAAGTGTTTAACTTACTGCTTTACCAACCCTCAGAGGGGGGATGCTGCTTGTGTGTGTGTCTGTGTGTGTGTCTGTGTGTGTGTGTGTGTGTGTGTGTGTGTGTGTGTGTGTGTGTGTGTGTGTGTGTGTGTGTGTGTGTGTGTGTGTGTGTGTGTGTGTGTGTGTGATTATGTGTATGTGTATGTGTGTGTGAGTGTGTGTGTGTGTGTGTGTGTGTGTGTGTGTGTGTGTGTGTGTGTGTGTGTGTGTGTGTGTGTGTGTGTGTGTGTGTGTGTGTCCATTTTGTTGAGCTTCCGTCTCAAACAGTGCTTAACAGCTGTGATCACCCGTAACACTGTCTCTGAGATATACAGCTCTTTTAAATCTTCCACAAACATTTTAGGACAAAAAACATATAATGTAAAAGCGGTTTCACCTAACGAGGGACTAAACATCACATAAATACTGCAGCCTCCTCTCCCCCCTCTTTTTCCATCTTATCCAATCCTCCTCAACTGTTGGTTGAGACTGTTTAGACTGGTTGAGACTGGTTGAGACAGGTAAAGCAGCAACCAGTCGTAACGTCTCTCCATCATGAGGATAAATAGATTTGGGCCTAGAGCCAAGAGTAACTGGGAATCGGCAACACAGACTGAATGTGATCTAAGGAAGCAGAGTGGAGGAGGACAGAGGAGAAAAGGAGACTAGAGAAATACTGCGGCAAGCAAACATTTTACATAGAAAAGGGGGAGAGGGGAAGTTGGATAAAAACAAAACTGAAAAAAATAATAAAAGAGAGGGATACTCAGTGGAAAAGAAACCCAGTCAAGTGTTTGGGACAGAAATGGAGAGAGGTGGGGTCTCACTGGGCTCAGTAAATCTCAGTCATTTTGTGTTTAATCCTTATGTTGATTTTACACAGCTGAATGCATGGTATAACCCAGACATCAATAGGCTGTCTTGGGAATATACACAGACACACACACATACGGCTAGAGACTAGTTGCTGGTGTTTGGGGATAAAGAGGAGGGTGAATAATGATCTTTGGGCCCCACCTGGTTATCAGCTGGGCTCAAGCCAGTCAAACACCAAGGGACTATCATTACCCCCCTGACACACACTCACACAAACCCAGTGCTTTGGGGCATGTGTTCAGAGCATATGGGGAATGGGGACATGGGTCACACCTCTGCTCCAACTGTGATAATCCCGTGGGAGCACAAACCCACACACTCGTGTAGTTCTGCAAAAACCACGTTCGAAACACTTCCCCTCACTGCTGGATGTGTGTATGTGTGTGTGTGTGTGTGTGTCTCTCTCCACGGTTGCATGGCTGCATATGTGAGTATGTGTGTGTCTGATGGGAAATGAACACATTTCCATAGTAATTACAGAGCGACTCATTTCTCCTCTTCAGTTAGAAGTGTCATGAATCATTAGCGCTGTAGTCTTAAACATGGCACAAAACCTGACATGGCTGTGGCTTTTGTCCCCCCCCCCCCCCGACAGCTGTGTCTCACAATTTTATTTAAGACCTTCAACTTATTGCATCTGACCCGTAATTCATCTATTAAAGAGTCTAGGTAACTAGAGAACTATGTAGAAGCCATGTTTTGATGCCACATTAAAAAAACACACGTGGCAGCAGTACAAAACCAACAAAACAGAAGAAATAGTTGTCATAGGGTAATCTTACATTTATATGGATTATTCTCATTAGCAGTTGTTTCATGTTTAAACAATGAGGCTGCTTGTTCTGCATGTAAATGGTCTACTACTCCCACTTTCTGTCAAATATATTCAGAATAATTTTCTTCTGATCACTATCCAGCCATTACTCCTTTTTTGGTGGAACAGCTTTAGACCAGCTTATCGCTTTTTGCTGATTGCCATTAATGGTAAACAATACACCTGAGTGATGTAGCTTGGGCCTGAGTCCATTTTACACTTCACAGCTGACATAACTCTCTTCTTATTGTTGCCACATGCTACTGTAGTTTGCATTAATGTGTTTTTAATGTTTGTTTTCTCCGGCTTTTCTGACTTCCTCCCACAGTCCAAAGGTGTAAGGTTAATTGCTGACTCATGAGTGTAATTGGTTGTCTGTCTCTATATGTCAGCCCCGTGATAGTCTGGCGTCCAGTCCAGGGTGTACCACACCTCACGCCCAATGTCAGCCGCGACCACGAGTGCAGTAGGTGTATTTGAACAAAAGTTTACATTCCGCTATTCATGTGTTTTTGTCACTTTCCAGCCTTATTGAGTGGCCACCTGTCTAATATTGATTTGGATTCCAACAGGTTTTCGTTTTAAACTTTGAGCATTCATAGAGTCTTCAGCTGGAACAGAATTTGTAATGAGATAGTCCTCCTCGCATCACCTCCAGCTGCTTCTTTATACTGAAGGGTGAAGTTAGCTCTATTGGTCTCTGTGGGAGAAATCATTGTTCCATTTAGCTGCCATCTAATTACACTATACTCTGCTGTTTCATGCAGCAAACACAACCGTGCACACACAATTGTATATTCATGCAGTCTTAAAGTACACAAACCTGCTCCAATCACACAAAAACACACACTTTAATGGACTGCGATATCACCATCACACCGGGACTCTCACCTTTCTCTCTGCCTCTCTCTGTTCCACTTCAGTGAGGACAACAGGCTATCCCTGTCCTCCAAAGCCACACACTCCACATTTGCATATCAATTTACTTTTTAATATAATACTCTGTCACTCGAGACCCATTTGTCATTCCGCTAGCAAGCTCCCACCTTCATAGAACTCCTTCCATATATTATCGTCGCCTTTGCCCCTCCCCCCATTTTCCTCTCCCTTCCTGCCCTTTGTCTCTCTGGGGTGTTAACATTCTTTCTTAATTCTACCTTTAAGTAAAGGCATTCCCCTTTTCAATAACCCATATATCCTCTTTTTCTTCCTCATGTATCCACCCATTCATCCTCCCCCCAACAGGCCCTGTCCTCTGCTCTTTTTTCTTCCTGCTGTTTTTTTTTTGATAGTAAGAGTGGATACTGGAAGCTGGAATGAGAAATAAAGAGGTGGGGAGGGAGATGGAAAAAAAGAGTGCTGACAGGCAAGAACGCACAATGGGGGTCCAAGCCTGCATACCAACTAACAAGCAATCAGATGGAGGAGAAGATCGAGGAGAGATGGGGAGGCAGCCATATAGGAATAGAAAACTCGAAGGTTAATGTAGGGAAAGTGGACCAAAAAAAGGGTGGGGCATGGTTGTGTGCTGCGACAACAGGAGCTGAAGATAAGAGAGAGAAGACATTACAAGAAGAAAGAGTGCTATACCGAAATGGAGAGAGTAAAATGGGAAACAACAAGGAAGAGATGTCCAATGTGCAGGAGAGGAGGTGATTGAAACAATGAGGGATGGAGACGCCGAATATTGGCTGCATGGATTGAGGATTAAGAAGGACAGAGTAACACTATCAGCACAAAGCTCCCGGCGGAGCTGAGTAAAAGAAAGGATCAGAGAGTTGATGGACAGATTAAAAGCAGATGACAAAGACAAGAGCGACAGTCAAGAGTGTGGCTGCATGACATGTCCTGAGAAAGAGTGAGAAAACAAAAGAAGAGACTAAACCATAACATAACAGTAAATTGAAGAAAATAAGGCCGGTCAGCGGTAAACCAAATGTCATATGAGTGTGACGGAGGAGTTAAATAAACTTAAAATCCTTATGCCATATTTATTGCTTTGACGCACTTACTGTAGACCCTAACGAGAAAGTCAGATTCTACTGTTAAGGCAGGTCACCAGTCCATCACAAGGCTACTACAAGACAGATGAACACACTCAAATTGGGGTATTCAGTCCGCCTGACACTGGTAATAATCCAGAGCACATGGAGGTCAACCCACATGAACACAGGATTCAAAATGTCTTTCTGTCAGTTGATAGCTTTAACTATTCATGTGGTGCAAACATACTGTAGCCAGAAAGTAGTGATACTATACAGTTTTCTGGTGGCAAGACAAAATGCAGGTGGCCCATGCCGTGTGTGAATTAGCCTGAGAAGACAATCAATGTTCTGATAGTGTTACGATTTACCTAATCTTCATGTCTTGGTCTATTTCGCCTCAATCACTATTATTGCTGCCATTCCCCTCCTCAGTCTAAGTCCAGGCTGTAAAGAGTGAGAGCCAACATCGACTGCACTGAGCTGCACTGATTTGTACTCCCTCTGATAATTAAAACCAGCACTCAGTGATTATGCTGTCATTTTAGTATCCTGCGGCTGCTTAAGGCAGACAGTGCAGTTCAGAATTACAGTGAGAGAATGACCTCTATGGTCATCATGTCACACACGAATACTGTGCTTCCTAGGGATGTCACAATACACTTTCGAGGTTCAAGGTCACAATTCTCTTCAATAGTTGATTTGTATTTTTTCAGCACTGACAGCTATGACAGGATTCGTTAAGATTGACAGATTGTTGGTTTAATGCCCTGACAACTGTCATTTCCATTTTCAAATTGTTCTTTAAAAAGATTCATGATATGATACATATATGTGATATCACCGCTATATTTTGGGGGGACTGTATCAAAAAAGTTATCTTATGAAATGTATCTCCTGAGCCACTAGAATCCCGATCTGCATCAGAGGGGAATAGAAGAAAGGAAGAGAAACGTACTGTATGGAAATGGCTTGGGTGTGAAGCAGAGAAACTGAGGAGGAAAGAGGGAGAAAATAGAGAGAGAACACAGTGGCAGAGTGAAAAAAGGATGCAAAGAGGAGATCAAACAAGAGGAAACTTTGGCAGGTTGGGACAAAAAGCTTAATCATGCACTAAATGCAGAGAAAAGTTGAAGAGAAGAGGTAAATTTGGATGGTTGAATAACCTTGAAACAAAGTGGGACAAAAGAAACAAGCCAAAGACGAACTAAGTTGTGTGTGGATGATGATGTGTTGGTGACAGGAGATAGGAGAGACTGTTTGTCTTCATGCAAGTGAATAACCTTGGACTAATGTTAACCTGAGACATGGAGAGAGCTAATAAAGTGTGTAGTTCTGAGCTGTGTGTTATCACCTGTTTTTTTTTACATTACTGGCCCCATTTTATAGGATTAGAGTCTGGCTGCTGGCTGGAAGACGGGAGGAGAAATTGATACACTCAGAGACAAGGAAAAGTCAAAGGGGATCATTCATACAGAAAGATACTATGTTTCCTTTCCTCTCCTCTGCTCCTCTTTCATTTCCTGTCTCTCCACATTATTTTCCCGCCGCTAATCAGAATGACTAGAAAAATGGAATCCGTAAATCATTAGTCACCCCTCCAGCATGACACAATGAAATGACACATTTAGCCACACACACACACACACCCTGCTGTGGGTATCTGCTCTCATCATTACTCATGATAATGGCGATTCCATTTAATATCAAGCTATTAAATAAAAAATAATTACTGGGAATGAAATCAATGGATTACATTCACTCTCATTATTTCACAGGCAAATTAAGCCTCGCTCACCAACCCCAAAAAACAAAACGCTTTCACTGCTCCAGAGCTAATAAACTGAGGTTGATAAAAGCTGATTGTGGATAATTAATTAAGAGTCAAAACGGCATGGAAAAAAAACAACAAAAAGTCTGGTTGATATGACCCCCAGGAAAAAGGACCAAGATTTCTTTTTCGGACGTGTTTGGCACCGGCTGAGCACTCTCTGACCACACTGTAAAAAGATTTACTCAGCTCGGGCTAATTATTAGGAAGGGGGAAATGATTAGTTGTAGATTTATGAGTAATAAATCTGTCTATGTTTCATTAACAACCTGTTTGGAAACATTTCATTTAGCTCCTGCTCATTAAAGAGAGTGGTAATGAAAGGAAAGGAAATGAAAGTAAAGGAAAGGAGAGGAAAGGTGGTGAGAAGCAATGAGGTCTGGAGAAGGTCTGTGGTAATTGGAGTAATGTAGCAGAATTTTTACCAACCTGGTGCAAAGGTTAACTGAGCGAACATGGAAAGAGTGAGAGACAAAGCAGAGGAGCATGTGTGTTGCTCCAACCAATGTATTTGAATGCGCTGTGAACTTTGAAAACCCCAAACGAAAACAGTTTTTTTAAATTCGTCTGATGTTTATAGGACATTTGATCAAGCCCACGGCAACATCTGCTCATTTGCATAAAGCATGTGTGAAATAATTTTGCACCTGCGGAAACTAGCTGCCATTATTGCACTGTTTGTAAATTACTTTCTATGCATTCTGCAGAGAAAGCTGTATTCATCTACACCCTACAGCTTAGCTGCATTAATTGAAAGCACCAGCATCCAAGCAACACATACAAATCAGTCTAATGACCATAAACACACACACATACACACACATCCGCATTGCATATATGCACACACACCTCCCCATGCTGGCCTGTTTTATTTCAGATACACAGATCGCCTGACTGCCAAATTGTTATTATTGCTATTATTAAGCAAACAGACCAACACCACCCACAAAATTGACAGAAAATCAGTATCATTTGGCAAACATGGGTCTATTATTTGTGCCTTTTTTCTGTTTCATTTTGTGGTTCAAAACTGAGCATTTATCCAAGCTTAAAAACTCACACCCATTGTAGTCTTTGGGGTTTTTAATTTCAACTCCTCACATCTCCTTAAAAATCCAAACAAGTCGCACACACATACTGTAACATTTAGTGTTCTTCAGTTTCTCACAAGACTCTTTCTCTTGCTCACCTCTGAGCCCCGTTGTCTACTCACTCAACAGCACGTTTTAAGCCGCACATGCTTCCTCTTCTTTTTTTCATTCTTCCTCTCCTCTTTTGTGTCATTAAGTTTTTAAGAATAACCCTGGGCTGCCACAACAGATGCTGCGGAAGTAGAGCTTACGTATGTGCACAAATACGCACATCAACAGAATATTATACAGGGTTCAAAAGGTAGAGCTTCTAACACTGTCTAATAGAGAGACTGAAAAGTCTTCCTGCTAGAATCAGCCACGTTATAATAACATCTTATTTTCCTGTATAGCTTTCTCTCTCGGCCTTTCACTCTTCATTTTTCAAAACTCTCCTCAGAAAGAGTGTTTTTTTGCCCTTCGAATCTAGGCTGGTACAATCGGCCTCTGGAAAGTTGTATCTTCTTATTGACGTGGATAAAGCTGAAACACCCTGAGAGATGGTGATCAATAGATGTCTGTTTGAGCTAACTTCTGTGGAAAAAATATATCTAGCTTTAGGGAAAAACTTCGTCCTATTTCGCACTAAACAGATTGACTCCCTGCGGAATATCTCTAGCTCTGACAACAGCTTCACTTCATAAAGGCAGACATTGAAGCACATAGCACATGAGACGGCTTAAAAAAAAAAACAGGCATTACATAGCCCAGATGGATCAACTTCACGCTGACTTCTCACCAAAACTCCCACATTAAAAACACAGAAAAACATGCGGGAATTTGGCGTATAACCAAAGCCTGCAGCTATTCGGAAAAGGAGATGGTTGCAAGGCTGGGGGAGTCATTAGACTGCAGACAAAACAGAGGTGCACACACTCAACGCACACACAGATGCTGGGAGGCAGACACTGTAACGTGTTTAACAAGGAGTGAGAGAAAGTAAGGACTGAAGAGGAGAACGCTTTTTGAGTGAAAGGCCATCTGCTGAGTCCGTGGTGATGCCAGTCGCTTGCTTGCATCCCATCGCGCGCACCTGCCAGCCTGCCAAAGCACCCTCAGGAGGACAAAATCCCCAACTTCACACACAAACACACGCTCGTGCGCATATACTCGCAGGGCAATAACGACACACACACAGCTATAACTGGTGTGATTTGTCAGCGCCGTGCGGCTTCTGAGGAGCTTTCGACATTTTTTCGTGTTTTCCCTCCTGAGGTAACAATAGCATAACAGCACTTTATTAAACGAGAACAGGACAGAACAGAATGGCCTGCAAATCAGCCCGTTTATGAGGCATGGCTGTGCAGTACCCTGCCAGAAAAGGCTGCGGGAAGTGTGTGTGTATGTGTGTCTGAGTGAGAAAGACAGAAAGACTGTGCGGGCATTCATTGTTATTTTATAGTTCGGTGATAAAAGCCTCCCTATCAGGGTGGTCAAAATGTGGTCAGGATTGTGGATTCAATAGGTGAACTAGGTGTAAAACAAGAACAAAAAGCTCTCCAGCACTTGTATCCAGTCTAGTGATTATCGGGGAAATGATTTAAACAGCTGACATTTAGGGAGGAAAGTGGCCTTACAAAGGTCTGGTGGGAAATCATTTCAACCCTGGCTGACTCTCAATGTCAATTTCAATTCCATTTAATCATCGTCCACATTGAATGGTTCTCAGCAAATGCACCCAGTTCTCTGTATGTTACGGAGGGGGCGTTCATCCAAATGCAAATTTCAGGAACGGAAAAGGAAATGAAAGCCAGAGAGCCAAAGATGAAGCAACATAAAGAGAAAAGCAGAAGCCGAGAGAGTGTTGAATGGAATGAAAAGAGAGAGAAATGACAGATAAGATGAAAAGAAGGAGGTATGGGCAACAAGAGGATAGGGAAGACCTGTTCTTATTTTAAGATTCCTCCCAGTTCCTCCAAAATCTTAAAGTATGACGCTCCTATTGCACCTAACAGTACAATCGCCAACCAATCATCTCTCCTATACCTTTTCTTCTTTTCCTCTTTCAAACACACTTGTAATCTACCTTTTCATCTTTTACTCCTTGCCCCTCACCTCCTTCTTCCCGTTGTGCCCCTGGCTCTCCTCCTCCCTCCATCAATCTCTTTTTTTCTCTCTGTCCCTCTCAAGCCTCCTTCTCTTTCTCTCTCTATCTTCCCCACCATCTCAAAATGTAGCTCTCAGGTGGCGCAAACATACTTCAGATGTATTTCCTCCCCTCCTCCTCGCTGCAGTCTTTCATTCCCACTGCCTATGTAATACGCTCTCATTTTACCCTCCACTTGTGTGTCTCCTTTACTTTACTTCTGTCCACCCCCCATCCACTCTTGTCTCTCTATGTAGCTTTGATCCCCACCTCATTCCCCCAGCTACAAACACACTCCACCTATGCACACGTATGCAAACACACATTCTGACAGATGTTTAATGCAAAGCAGTAATCAACATTACTTCCTCCCAAGTGTCCCACCTCTAAATGGAAGATAGATAGAGACGGAGTGCGGGAAAGATGAAGAGAGGGAGAAATTGATGGCAGTGCATCGACCCCTCTGTAAAACCTAGTTAACACCTCCCCCGCCTGTGAAACCTGATTAGTTGAGTGTGAGTGTGTGTTTGTGTCATCGTATGTTCATAGCACACTATGTTTAACAGGTTTTGATTCTTACATGCACAACCTCATAATTCCCCTCTGATTATAAAAAACTGTTGATGTCTTCCCATTCGCGTGCGTGTGTGTGTGTGTGTGTGTGTGCCGCACACAGGAAAGTCTCCACTGATTACATCCCTCCTAGTCAATAGTGAATAGAGCACTCAGCCTGATAAGCAATCACCTGAATCAATACTAATGTTTTTAGCGTGTGTGCATTAGTGTTTGCATGTGTGTTTGTGTGTGTGTGTGTGTGTGTGTGTGTTTGTGTGTATTTCCTTAACATGTAGCTAATCTAGGCGGAGCTCACAGAGGATAAACATTTAGCTATAGGCGCGGTAAATGCTGTCATCCCGTTTTCTCCTCTCCTGCTGTTGTCCCTTTCTTTTTCCTCCAAAGAGTCCTCTCCTAACTCCGACCTTTTCATCTTTCTCGCCTCTCACCCACCAATCGGCATTTTTTTATTTTCCTTTCTGCCTCTCATCTCCAACTCCTCTTTGGCCTTTTTTGAGACAGAGCATTAACGGCAGCCTACCCTTCAAAGAGTGATTATATAAGAGAGTCCGTGCTCTTCACATACAGAATAACATAGCCTTTAGTTTAGGCTTTGGCAGCAGTACAAATGTCAAAGTGAATAAGCCCTGCTTTTCGCACACCCACATGTAATCTCACAGAGAGAACATGTTTACATGCTTTTATGTTCAAAAAAACATTATCTTTCTCATACTGTCTGTCTAAATATACCTTTATTCATTCTCCGTCTTAAACGCTCTATTTTAGCACCTCTGTAAGACCCCCTCCTGATAGATTCTAATCTGCTCTGATTGGTCAGCTGTTCTTGGTATATCGCATTTGTGCTCTCAGTGTCTCTGCACTATCATTGCAGCTTATCAATGACTGTAACGGCACTGTAGTGAAACCTTCATCCTATATATAGCATAATTGTGACATCACAATTGTAAGGAAGTCCTGGCTGCTTGTTTTAAGTCAGTTTCTGAATACTGGCTTTTGTACATTTCTCTGTGGATTGAGCGTTTCGATACGTTCACAGTATTTATATTGCACCTCGGTTTTATAATCAAACCATGGAAATCTCACTTTTTACAATTAAAAACGGACCCTCTGTCTATGTCACCATGGAATTAGATATATTATTTACCCGGTTACTGTAATTTGTCGGTTTTGGTTGAACCATATTTCATATTCCCATTTTTGTCCTTGTGTATTTCAGGTGACGATATATAATTAGAAAACAAGCTAAGTTTATGAGTTTGACATTTCCTGACGCTTCCTGGCTGCCTGCCACATGCTGCACTTTAGCTGCACTCTCCCCTGTGCTCTGGTACCATTTCCTACTGATCATGTGTAGAGGACCTAGGTTTCTCATTTTTTGACCATACCTTCCGCTGACAATGAAGCAAGTCACCAGGAAGATGAGTAGAACGATTCCCCCGGCGATGGACACAGCCAGAATGGTGGACTGGTTAGGGTCCCCGATAGCAAAAACATCTATATAGGAGACAAAGGGAACACAGTGGATTAATAAACACAAGCATAAAGGAGGATGGAAAGAAGCTTAGGATGTTTTCTACAAGAGGAAAGTGAGGAAAGAAAAGATGAAGGGAGGCTGGGAGTAAAAAAGACAGCAAGGTGAGTGTGGCGGGGGAAAGAGGGAGAGAGAATGAAATATGATAGCATTAGAAAAGGAGATAAAAGCCAGAGGTTGAAGGAGAGGGAAAAAAGAGAGAGTAAAAGAGAGCGAGGAAGGTGGATGTAATAGTAAGTAAGGTCCTTGATGAAAAGCGCTCTCCCTCTCTGCATCGCCTATGAGAGTAGACGTGAAAGCCATTCCCATTCGGCCGTGCTGTCCAAATGGATATGTTAACATTGCACATAACAAGGCTACCGCCAAGAACTTTCTGAAAAGATGCATCGATTTTTACGCCACACCAATCGAGCCATTACTCAAAACAAATACCCCATTTATCTGGCTTAGCTAAGCATGAGCAGACACGTGTGTCTAAATGCGTGTGTGTACTCTATATAGTATGAGTGTGTGTGTGATAAAAGAGGCAAATTAATGCCCTGAGGCAGCCGCAGCTAAGCATTGATCTCCTATTACATTTACTGGCGCACACATACACAGCCATCTTTAACAATCAATAGAATTGATCTTATTTGATAACCTTGATATGATTGCTATGGGGTCAACTGAATGTGACAGATTCTGTATTTTACAGTGCAGAACTTGACCGTGAACCTGCTGTTTAAAGGCTCAGTGACAGCTATAGTTCAGTGATACCCAACCTGTGTCCTGAGCTCAGGAAAACTCTCTCCTACAGTCACATTCCTGATATTTGTCGCAATGCATGAATTGAAACCCAGCTCTGAATTACATGTATTGATTATTGTATGATTAGTAGGCTAATGTGAGCCTGTTGAATGCTACACAGATGATCTATAGTGCAGAGCTATACATTAACTGATTTATCCCCTTCTGTCTGTCTGGGAATCAATGTTCACTTTGAACAGCACATTATGGGGCTTCTAAAGCAGAAAATTCTAGAGCACACAATGAAGCGATAATGCAAGTGGATGACAGCAAACAGAGAAAAACAGGAGGGAAGGACGAGCGACAGAGATTGAAAACATCACGACAGAAACACAGCAGAGTATGCCACAGAGCTGTGTGTGAGGCCCGACCACACTGGCCTGGATCGAACCTGGCATAGATTTCTCTTTTGTTGCGTTTCTCAAAGTGTAAGTATAGAATACATATCTAAACGTAGATGTTTAGTCTCTCTGAAGCAGAAAAGAAAAAATAAACCATGCTCTTTATAGATCATTTGTGTAACAGTGTAGTTGCTGGTGTGGCGGGGGGATAAAACCTGTCTGAAAATAGGAATCAAATGCCCAGTCAAGTATAGATGTATTCATTAGGATGCTCTGTTTTCATCCTCTTTCTTTCAAATTCATGGTTGTTATTATGATATCTGCCAGGTGCAAACCTCTTCTACCCTTTTTTATTTTTCCTCCGGTCGTTATAATCCTCAGAATCCAGGAAAGCAAGTTTGTAGATTGGATAGACTAATTTTAATTATTTAAATTTCAGAGAATTCAGAGAAAAAAAACATCGGCCTACAAGAAATATCTAAAAGATTAAGTAGCAGCAGATGTGGCTCACATCTACCTAATCAACAACTGGCAATAGATGAAATATGATAGCAGAACGCAAACACAGATGAAAGAACACCAGGATCTGCTAAAGAAAATAATTAAATTGACAACAGAATATGGTGTTCTGTAAATCTAAAAGTTAACAGCTTACAGGCGCACTATGGATGCTTTTTGCTGTGTGTGTGTGTGTGTGTGTGTGTGTGTGTGTGTGTGTGTGTGTGTGTGTGCGTGCGTGCGTGCGTGTGTGTGGGGGGGGGGCATTGTAATATTCCTAGCACGCAAGCATGGCACTAAATTACTTTTTTTCCCCCTGTTAAATCATGATGAGGAAGAGGGGGCTCCACACAAAGAGTAGCCTAGGGGCCCACGACCACCATAATCCGCCCCTGCACGTACATGACATGACAACCTGTGAGACTGCCAAGTTTTTTCTGTCTGTTTTTCAGCCATTCCGATGAAAAGTGAGCCATTTTATAACCATCAGGTGGATTGATTTAAACTGCAGCAGGGTTGGCTCCTATAGTACTGTAATATGATATCATATGCCAGTACTCTTTGCTCTGCAGTTAATCTCCGTGCTTCTAGTTTACTTGCAGGATTCACCTCTAATTTCACTGTGATATTTTTTGCTGAAAACCACAGGGTAAATATTTATTATTCATCCTTGTACCTTCGTGGCTGGTTTCCAATTCGATCTCTCCACCGTAGCTCCCATAGCCCCCATCGGTTCGAGCCCTGACTCTGAACACATAGGTGGTCCCTGGCTTCAGCCCGTCGACTGTCATCATGTTGGAGCGTGTCTTCAAGACTGTATAGTTCTGCTCCCGCTGGTTCTGAAGAGGAGGAGAGAGAAAGAAAATGTAATATTAAATTCAGTGGATAATATGAAGTGTCAAAGAATAATGTCATTGTGGTTAAAAAAAAGGGGCTGATAATATAGACATACTTTGGAGGGTTGAAGGGTTATTTAAAGAGCAATGGACTGTGGTATCAAGAGAGAGAAAAAAAAACCAAGAAAGTCTGAAAATAATAGAAACCTCAAATTGTTCAATTTAAATGTCTTCAGGGGCCACATACACCTCACTAAGTTTTCATTTGTTCATCACTGGACCATTTGGTCGCATTTATCCATGAGTGTGTGTCAAGTCCCAAATCTTATCCTCTTTACACTTGGGGGCAATATGTGGTTACTCAAGTCCCGCTACACTTCATTCCTCAACTACCTTGTAAGTGTTAGTGTGTGTGTGTGTGTGCGCGCGCTTAAAAATGTGTGTAGGAAGATGAATAAGAATAAGTGTGTCTGTCAGTAAGCTGATTCCCTGCAGAGAGGCTGATACTCTACCTAATGGAAGACACTCTACAACAAGGATTAACACTATTTTACTGCTAATGCCTGCCAACACACACGCACACATGCACATACATGCGCACATGCGCACACGCGCACACACACACACACACACACACACACACACACACACACACGCACACACAGAGGCTTAATTTCATCACCTTGGCCATGTTTTCCAAGGTTTGTTAGACAGATGAGTGGTTAATTGGCTTGGTGTGAGCAGTAGGGGAGAGGATGAGAGAGAGAGAGAGAGAGAGAGAGAGAGAGAGAGAGAGAGAGAGAGAGAGAGAGAGAGAGAGAGAGAGAGAGAGAGAGAGAGAGAGAGAGAGAGAGAGAGAGAGAGAGAGAGAGAGAGAGAGAGAGAGAGAGAGAGAGAGAGAGAGAGAGAGAGAGAGAGAGAGAGAGAGAGAGAGAGAGAGAGAGAGAGAGAGAGATGTTTGTGATGAACAAGTCATTACAGACATGCCTGAAGGCTAAACCCATATCCTGCAACCTAGACCACATGTAGATGTAGAGAACCAGAGGAGGGGAGAAGAACATGTTGCGTTAAACCCGATGAAGGGTTGTTCCAGAGATTTTGAATTGCACTTGAGAGACACTACTCTCAAATTATCTGAATGCGAAATATGTAGGTAGAGCCAGCAGATGGTTAAAGACTGGAAAACAGGGAAAAACAGCTAGCCTTGCTCTGTTCAAAGTTATTGTGACAAAGATCACCTGTGTTATGTCCTTTGTTAAACCATCCAGGACCAAGTGTTCCTTACTCATTCACGTGAATGGGAAGCATGGCCAAACCTGTGACTGGAACTGTATAATGTCCTAATTTGTGAGTGATTTGCTTGTGATAAGAGATGCTGGCAGGGGGATTTTTCACCTTTTCAGCAGCTAGCAGTCGCTTTATAGTTACAGCAAAGAGAGGAGCAAGAAAATGAGTACCTCCCAAAATAAAAACATTTTTGAAGCAGGTTTTCAGACATAAAAAGAAAACAGATTTTCATATGTTAAATTGGTGGAATGTCTCTTTTAAAAAAATGAGCATGTGTGCATTTCTCTCACCTTTTCATAGTAGATGACCTCATACTCCACTATTGCTCCGTTGGGTCTCTCTGGACCCTGCCAGGCCAAAGTCACACTGTCCTTGCTCCGTCTCTCCTTCAACACTACGCTCACTGGAGAAAACAAAGAACAAGAGAGAGCATGAGCAACAAAGAGGAGGTAGAGTTAAACAAGATGAGATAAAAAGCATGAAAAGAGGCAGAGAGTTCAGATGGATCCCGACTGTGCTATAATGAGAAGGCCTATATTTGAAATGCTTGTCATGTCATTTTGCTAATGAGAGAGAGCTTACAAGATGTTTTATACACGTGTGATTAAAGCATTCTACGATGTGTGTATGTGTGACATGCACGCGTATGGTGTGTGATCTGCTCGTGTTATTAATGTGGAAAATTTAAACCCCGCGATCCAGACTCCCTACATTGGGGCACAGGCTTGTGTGGGTTGTGGGTGTGTTTTTGCTTGTGTATAAATGTGTGTGTGTGTGGCATACTGTAGTATGAGAGTTGATATAGGGATCTTAATGAGGTTAACAACCTCCTACACTCTTTCACCTTCCCCCTTTTTCCTGTTATCACACACACGTCCATAGTACGAGGCCTAGTAGTCATCGCCACCCTGTCACACACGCTTCTCGCACCAATTTCCCACAGTCCCACACTGCGGAAGATGATTAAATATGTGAAGACAGAGCTGCAGAGGTTACATTGATGCAGCACAGCAGTGATTTTACAGTTATCACATAAAGACTGATACTATTTGTGAAGACACTGCCATCAGGAGAAAAAATGTTCTCTTTGATTCATTGTACAAATTCTGAGTTCAGGCTGATGAATACATTCTCCCCCAGATGATTTTACTCTCTTATTGGCTTTTCTTAAGTGGATATCATTGAAGTTAGGCAGAATATTTTCTTCTCAAGTTTTACTACAATTACAATCTGAAAACATGCTGCCACAGAGAAATTATACTGTGAGAGAGCTGTCTGTGTAATTACGGGTGTTTTGACATTCACAGGGAAACTTTTTAACATTTAAATTGCTCTCACCTGTCTGTGATGTAGTGACATTGATGACTACCGTTCCTCTGAGGGTGGGACTTAAATCTGACACTCCATTCTGGCTCTCAACAGTGAAGCTGTAGTTAGAGTCTGGCTGCAGGTCTGTGACCAGCATGGTGGCAGATGAGAGACCAAACTGTCTGGGAACAAAATGGACGCTGCTACCACATGGTGTGCACTTCCTGCCCTCGCCGGAGCACTTTCTGCAGTGGAGGCTGTAGGTGATGTCTCCTCGGCCTCCCGTGTCTCTGGGTGGTGACCACTCCAAGGTGACGCAGGTCTCGTTCACCGTGGATATGGGGTTCTCTGGAGCAGATGGAGGACCTGAGGGGAGATAAAGACTGTCGGTTTGTAAAATGTATTTTTTTTTCCCTCGCCTTATTGTAGAGAGAGTAGAGTGACTGGAAGTGAAAGAGTGCTCCAGTGATGAAGCAGAGCACTCCTTTACCATTGTCAGATTCACAATGGACAGCTTAGATTCAGCAGAACCAGATAAATCGTCCGTGCTATCCCAGCATTCACAACCTTAACGAGTCATTATTTTGTTTCCCAAATGTACATTCTCTCAACGTGCATTGTCCACATGTTCATTACCAAACGTATTGCGGTTTCTGTTAAAAGCAGAATTTACATTGATTATATTAAAAATTAATTAACTGTCTCCAGCCAGAGGGTGGACACTAAGCACTCTATTAATGAATAGCTGTGGAATGGGCAGGGATTAAAAGACCTTGGCTGATTATTAATGGGACGGTATTAGAATATATTACACTTCCGAAGTTTAAATCCATCTTTAAAGAGAATTCACATGATGTTAAATAGATGGTGCTCGGCCGCAGGGAGGGTTTTACTATGTGAAGTTAACTGATACTCTTTAGGGCTGCACTGCAGACAATTGATAGTGAGTGGACAATGATCTATAGAAAGTGCCCGGAGTCATTTTCTCATGAGTCAGGTATATTTTATGATTTAGAGCGGTTAATATTACTTTGAACTTCAGCTGAAATGATTAGTGTATCACAGAGTCAGAGTCCAAAAAGTGCGTCAGTAATAATTCTCAAAGAAGCAGAGACACACACTTTATTAAGGCCTTTAAGTGAAGTGTGTTCATGTCAACTTGCAGTTGAGCATACTGAGGTTTTAACATACACAATGCAATGTTTATCAAATTATTAAACGTCAAAGTTTTATAGATGTGTCTGCATGTTTTTGTTATTTTATTGAGCAAACTCCCAATGAAAGATGCCAGACAAAGGAAATTTACAGCCCCTGTTCATAAGCATGCCTGTGTGTTTTGTGTATACAGTACATGGTGCTCCAAATTCTGAGATTATTACAAATCTGAGTTCAAATTCAAATAAATTCTGTTTAGGGATGCAAGGGTGCCTTCTTTTTCTCCAATTCGTAGCCTAATCCCTGGGAGCAAAGGGAGCCAAAGTGTTGAGGATTAATGCAAGCAAAGTTAGGAAATTCTTTTTGCTTGTGTGTATGATTTTTTTGCAAAATGACATTGTTCACTGACTTGTCAAAAACATTACCTGAATTATTTCTTCTTCTTCTTTTTAAGAGAGGACCAGCTTGCGTGCAGCTGCAACTTTATTTCTAAGTAAAATTAATGTTTAACAATTGGATGCCAGTCAACACATATTTTGAACGTAAATTGGCACTTGCTCATTTAAAATTCCCAGTCTATCTACCATTTCACAAACATCAATCCAAATTACAAATCCAAATTAATTTGGCTCTGCTTGGATGGCGCTCATACGCAACTCACTTTCCCGCTGGCTCAGTATATCATACTACTGTTTTTTTGTTTTTTTGTGGAGCCCTCTGCATTGGCAACCTCTCTGTGTCAACCTAGTGGTCCCTCTTTCGAATGAATGAAGGGGCTGTATTTTTTCATGCACCGTTATTGTCTATGTGAACATGGCCTTACTGTGAAGCAGATACAGTAAGTGCTGGCTTTGTCCCCAAAGTCAGCGACCAACATGTTACTCCTTATTCAATAATTAATCTACATTTGCTTTCTCATTGGTAGATCGGTTTGAAATAGTGTCAGAAAGGACAATTTGAACCAACCACAAACCTCCTCATAAAGGTAAGCCTTTATTGTGTCATTCCTGTTATGTTAGAACCACTCTTATGGAAACCACTGATTATGGCCTGACATCTCATCAGGCTCTGGCCGAGTGGTGAGCCCCAGGGGGCCACCAGCAGAGCCTGGGACTTTCCTGATTAGCCTGCCCGGTGTTGAGCCTCTCTGAAGTGCAGGAGTGGTGGGGGGATGCTGGGCGTGGGGGATGGATGGAGGCCATGCTGTGGATAATTGAGGCTGTCGGTCATAAATCTCCCAAAAGGGTGTAGTGACTGATCCTGCTAATTCTGTCTTTTTTTCCCTCCATCCCTCCACTTGCCTGAGCCACACTTAACCGTCCATCATCTCTTCTACTGATCGGCCTTTTATGACATTTAAATTACACGCCTGTGGTAGTCCACTATTTCCCCCGCTGTTCTATTCTTTGCCTGTGTCTTAAGTGTCATTTTCCACATCCCTCCCTGACTAATTCTTTTACCTTTGCTCATTTTTCCCCCCCTTCTTCATCCTTTCCAGTCCGCTCTTCACCAGCTTGTGTGTGCATGTGTGCCCATACATATTTGAACAAACCGTTTCTCATTTTCAGCTGATAACACCAACCATTACACATCTAACCTGCTACAACGATTAATGAGTGTAATCTACCATAACCTGATAATGGCTTTGGGTATCTGTGTGTGTGTGTGTGTGTGTGTGTGTGTGTGTGTGTGTGTGTGTGTGTTCCTCCATATATCTTGAGGTCCGGCCCCACCATGTCACTGTCCTTTCCCACCCTCCACATCTCTCCATCTAGCTCAATTCATCTCTTTCTGTCCCTCTCTTTTGCTCAGTCTTCCCTCATCCTCACTATTCTCCTCCGTCCCTGTTCATGATGATGTGGTCCAATCCCCTTGGTTCTGCGTTTGTGTGCTTGAGAGGCAGACAATGAGAACATCATCAGATTTCTATCAGAGTATCACCCATACCAATGTTCTTATCTAAGATATCTGTGGACCGTAACCACACAGTACACACACACATGGATGTGTGTTTTATGTATGTATCTCTAGTGTTGTGTAAACCACCAGCAGCTGAGGAGGAGGAAAATGCACAGAGGGATTATAGATTTAAATAGAAAGCAGCCATGCAATGCACATTCTTACAGGAGTACATTGCAAACTAATTAAATGTAATGAAATCCAATCATTGACACTTAAAGCCTTTTTTCTGACGTAAAAATGTTCCCAGCTACATGCAAATATTTGACTACAGTGAAAGTGACTGTAGTGACACTAAGTATGAAATTAGCTTCCAACTGTATGAATGTGCTTGTAGCAAGTTACATGTGCAGGTGTTTGAGTTTTTGCCAGTGTTTGTATTACTTACGTGTGCAGGCCATGGAGCGTGGGTCGGTCTCAGCGCGGTAGAAACCTTTCTCGCAAACACACTCGATGGCTTGTTCCTGCGAGGACGTGCTGTGGGGAGGACATTTTGTGCAGTAGGCATCTGTGGCTGAAGCTTTGTAGGTACCAGGTCTGCAAGCTAGAGTCGGAAAACAGATACACTTAGGGTTAGAGTCTGTGCTGTTTTGAGCCTTTGAGACTTTTTTTTTCTTCTTTGAAGTAATAATTTTGTAGATCAATTCTGTCAGTCACCATAACATCACACTTGCCAAAAATCATTTCTGAGCTCTTAGGACACACCAACAACTAAAAACTAATCATGAAGCAACAAATACACACATTCAGACGATCAAAGAGGTTTAAAACAAACCTCCGGGGTAGCCCAACTTAATTGGAAGAAGGCTAATGGTGAAATTATTTCCCAAACTGCACGTTTTAAACATGGTAGATGCTAGATTGCACCCGCTGGATGTGTCGACGTCAACATGGGCACGCTGCGCAGCTGTCAAGACTTTTGCTTCAACATGACTCAACAGACGGTTATTAAAGGATTCTTAACCAAAATCTACACAACTGGACACGTTCCAGCTGGAATGTGACCCAAAATTGGGCACTGGTGTTGTTAATTTCTCCCCAATTTCAGATCATTTCCTGCTGGAACATGTTCAACTGTGTAGTTTTTGGTGAAGAAGAAATCTAATCATTGATGTATTTACAACCTGTGCCAATGTTTTTTGCCCTGTCTGACTTTGTTGTAGTAATGTCACCACTCTGTTCAGATCTTATTTTAGTGAGTACAATGTTATCACAACTGATACCAAAGCTACAAGAATAAAACAAAGTTGTACAGTAGTAGAGCATAAGGGAAAACAGATACTCTAAGCAGTAGAAAATATATGAGGAGTATAGGTCATACGATGTGCCATGCAGCACCCTCGGCAAAGAAAAAGCAAGCAAAGTTTGATTTAATATGTTGTGACATTAGGTCTACGTGAGATCCTTTTACAACAGGCTGGAGGCCTGTATTACCACAGCACCATACAGTACAATAACACAGTGCAACAGCAGATCAACTGTCATTCCTGTTATATAAGCTTTAGATCTTCTGGCAACCGGGGGAACAAAAATACAAAGCTGCAGTCAATAGCACTAGTCACAATAACATAATATGACTATTGCTACGGCTGTTACAGTGGCTGCATATTAGTCATTATGTGGAGTCATAAAACTGGGGAGGGAAAACCCTGTTTGGGCTCAACATGAGCAGTCTGCCGAAATAGATTGGGGACTTGAATGATTTCCCTTTTGCAACCTCGGCAGTAAAATGAAATTCCTGACTTTCCCTTTGGTAATCTGAATATAGATTACGCATGTATTTATTTATACATTCATAGACCTGGTATTCCCATCCTCGCAAAGCCTTTTCCGCCGTGGTGGTAAATAGTATTACGGTGTACAAAACTCCATTCAAGGAAAATGGGGGCGTTTCAAACGCAATTTGATAGATGCCTTGTGTGTATGCATACATGTACGTGTGTGTGTGTGTGTATAGGTTGGATCAATGATGCAATAGAATCCGTCAGGTGCTGATTGCATGTTCGTGTGCTGAGCGCTCATGTGCGAGAAGGTGTTAAGTATGCGGCGATTGTGTGTGTGTGATCGTGTGTTGGCTTGCCGATTGCTTGTGCTAGCGCTGAAGGTCACGGATTTAATCAAGCTACACGTCACTTGTCCCAGAAAGGCTGTAAATTATCTCCCACACACACACACACACACATACTGTATGCTGCTTACTGTTCAACGGTGTGATTACCCTGCTGGGTAGAGGTATGGAAAAGTATTGTGTTTTCTCACTGTGGAGGTAAGTTCTTCCACCTGGACACTGTGCTCGCTCGCTCAGTATTTTTAGGCAAATCATTCATCATAGGGGAGCAAAGTCCACTAGCACAATCCCCAAAAGACCTGAGAGAACACTGGAGAAGGTGTGTGTATGTGTGTGTGTGTGTGTGTGTGTGTGTGTGTGTGTGTGTGTGTGTGTGTGTGTGTGTGTGTGTGTGTGTGTGTGTGTGTGTGTGTGTGTGTGTGTGTGTGTGTGTGTATGTGTGTGTGTGTGTGTGTGTGTGTGTGTGAGTGTGTGTGTGTGTGTGTGTTTAGGTGTAAAAGAGAGAGAGAGAAATAAAGAAGAGAAAGTAAAGGAAAGGAAAGCAAGTGATAATTCTCAAAGGGTTTCTGCTCTCTTTCCTCCTTCCCGTCAGCTTCAAAGGTAATGGGTGCCTATGTGCTGTGCAGTGCTTGTGATGGTGTGTGTGTGTGTGTTCCTGTTGTCTGGGCTGTAGGGGCATGGTGGAAAAGCAGCTTTTCTCTGGGGACGTTTCATCCGGAGAGTCCTGGCTCCGAGCGCTGGCCAGCCACAGAGGCACAAAAGGACCCTAGTGCTAGAGGACAGACAGGGCACCCTGTGCCAGGCTTGGCCTCCGAACAACTGCCTGATCAAAAACTTTCTGCAAGAATGGCGGCTTGGCTGCTTCGAGTAGAGCTTCCTTCTCTGCTTTTCCACCTTGTTCTCACTCACTCTCGTCTCTCACGTTTTTTCTTTCTCTTTCCCCTCTCTCCTACTTGTCTTGCCTCCTTTTCCTCAAGCTACTCCCTGTGTGTGCCCCATGGGAAATGTGTTACTTGACTTGGTTCCCTTATGATTAATGATTTACTATAGATATGAAAAAGGGACGGGGAGGCTGAAGCAGGGAGACAGTGACCACATAAACATGCACACATACACGAAGCAGACACAAAAATGCAAAATAGTTTCGTTACAAAAACTATGTCATAGAACTTTGAGCTAACCCCAAATGCACCATCTTCTAAGTGACAGTTGACAATGCTGTACACAGTATATTGTGTGTGTGTGTGTGTGTGTGCATGCGTGTGTGTGCGTGCGTGCGTGTGTGTATGTTTCTTCTGAAGACAAAGAGTGGCCTCAGATCCAGTGTCATATTAAATATTCATCCGGTCACCAGAGAGACTTAGTGTATTTATGCCAATCGATAGCTTTTAGATTTGATATAGTACTGCTACTCAAGACACACCCTCAGTCATCACGCACTGATTGAGAAGGGAACAGCCCAACTGTTTCCTTTGGGAAAACACTGTCAGTATGAGCGGACTGAGTTCTGTTCTAGTCTTTATAGGGCTGCAAATGCTGATTATATTCTTTAATCAATTACAAAATGTCAAAAAATAGTTAAATAAGCCTATTACAGCATCCCAAACCACAGGGGTGTTTTAAAAAAGCTGCACTCATCAATATATTGTATTCATAATGGATTCAATAACCGCGTGTAATGTAAATTTTTACATGACTGTGCAGTTTCCTTGAGCTCTACAGAACATTTTTAGCATTTTGGTTTATGACTCACAACCTTACTGTTTTGGTTCACTTTCACCACACATCCATCATGCTTCCAGCCACAGTTGCTTTCAGCTAAAAAGTTCTTATGAAACTGACTGAAGCTTTAGCTGCTTCATCAGCTTCTGAACATAGTGGAGCATTTAGCAGCTAAACAGACAAATATTCGCCTCAGGAGTCAGAGCGGGGCAAACCAGAGGTCAAAGGAAAGTAAATTTGTCTTGCATTCGTCAGCTGACTAGATTCACCAGCGGCCTTCACGTGGATGAAAAGAAAAGAAAAATCTTTCAATGCTGCTTTTGTTTGATTTATTTGACCAACAATGCAACTGGTCTTATTGAGAATCACACAGACCAAAGAAAAGGGTTGTGTAATTTATTCAGTTAACGTTAAATGTAAATAGTTAGGGCCACACACATGCACGCACGCACACACACACACACACACACACACACACACACACACACACACACACACACACACACACACACACACACACACACACACACACACACACACACACACACACACACACACACACACACACACACACACACACAGAAAGACAAACCTGATAAAAAGTTATTTCAATCTAAATACATTCAACCAGAAGAAAAGATGAGCAAATTCCCATCAGCTGCACTTTCCTGAAACAATCACCTCTTCTGCCTGGCTGGGAGCTGTCTTCTCCGCTCCACTCGCCCTTTCAAATGTTCTTGCTATAGTTTAACTGTTAATTGCTCTGTTCTTTTGCTTTCTGTTGCACTTGGGTCAAGTCAAACATTGTCTCCCAGTTGGCTTTACCCTAAAGGGCAGACAGAGGAGAAACCCGGGTGGTATGGTGACCGCGTGTGCAGGTGTGTGTTCTTTCGAGAGGGATTCATACTCTGTGGTTCATCTCCCGTGGGCCAGTGTTAAGCTTGCTGGCCCACAGGAGATGAGCTCCATAATTGTCACCATGGCAACAGGCTTTCAAGATGGAACCCTTCTAGTACCTCTCGAGTGCCACAGCTCCTGGAGTTCAGAGCAGACTGTGTGTGTGTGTGTGGGAGTGTGTGTGTGTGTGTGTGTGTGTGTGTGTGTGTGTGTGTGTGTGTGTGTGTGTGTGTGTGTGTGTATGTGTGTGTGTGTGTGCAGGCTACCTAGGTGTTAGTTGAGGCCATCTACTTAAAAATTGATACATCATGCGTCAGTGGAGAAATCTGACGAGATTGCCTCTGATGTCCTTTACGGCCACCGGGGTCGCATCTGTATGTATGTGTGTGTTTGTTTGTGTTTGTTTGTGTGTGTGTGTGTGTGTGTGTCTGTGTGTGTGTGTGTGTGTGTGTGTGTGTGTGTGTGTGTGTGTGTGTGTGTGTGTGTGTGTGTGTGTGTGTGTGTGTGTGTGTGTGTGTGTGTATGTGTGTGTTTGTTTGTGTGTGTGTGTGTGTGTGTGTGTGTGTGTGTGTGTGTGTGTGTGTGTGTGTGTGTGTGTGTGTGTGTGTGTGTGTGTGTGTGCGTGTGCGTGTGCGTGTGCGTGTGCGTGCGCGTGCGTGTGCGTGTGCGTGTGCGTGTGCGTGTGTGTTGTAATGAAGCAGTTTATGTGTAATAGAGATGTCAGCACCAGAGTAGCACCCTCTGCTGTGAACCTTTAATCCCTAATCGGAGTTCATAACAGCCTTTAACAGCAAGATATAATAATGTTCACCAAAACTACTAATCCTGGGAATCACACACACACTCACACACACACACACACACACAAACACACGATTCCTGAGCGAGCTTGTTGTCCCGCTTTGACATTACATCTGGTCGCTTGATGTTTCTTTCCAGTCTTAAGAATTATCATCATCATATCTACTTATTTAACCTTAATTACCTGATATTGTTTGCTCTGTGTGAACATAACAACTGCATTACAACCTGTATGTTTTGTTTTTGTTGTGGGGCAGTTTTCTCCACACAAAAATGTTGTAAAATCATTGAGATACTCTCGAGTATGTTTTTTATTATAGTGAAGTTTAATATTCTGGTGATGTGACAACCATAATACTGTTTACATCTGCTTAAGTGCAGTATTTAAAAATAAAAAAAGACTTTACACAAAAAGGTGTCATATTTCAATTATAATTAAGTGTTTGTTCAACAAAAAAAACAACTGCTACTTTTTCAATAATTTGTATTTCTTTGTAATAAATTTTTTTCCTGCATAAAGTACTTGTTGTTTGCTGTGAGATGGTCCGGCCGCGCGTGCATGTTACTGCATGTGGCTGTGAAAAAACATCTGTATTGGATGAGAGCCGTGCAGAGGCAATCCAAGGAAAGCACCTTTGAGTACATTTTCTATTGATTATACTAACATACTGTCATATAACACTTTCAATACAGGACTTTTACTTGTAATAGAGTATTTTCACAATGTGGTAATAGATTAGTAATTTTACTTAAATGGGGCAATGTCTTGAAAACTATGATGTTCTCCTAAAGCAAATATTGTTCTGTAACAGCAATTACTTTCGCCTACAAGGCATTTATCATTGAAAGACGAGGCAAGATCACATGGTTGCAGAGCAGATGAGATACAAACTATATGCCTCTATGATTGACACCTCAGGACAGACCCTTACTGTGTTTACAGCATCTTATGACTCTTCTAACCATACACACATACACACACACACACACCCACACACACACACACACACACACACACACACACACACACACGGTCAGACCGGATATGAAACGGTTTGTGATGTCCAGTACATGAAGCACATGAGTACACTTAGGCTTCTTTCTGATCTACTCCCTGTCCTCTGGATACCAGCCAATTACTGAGAGCAGCCGAGGGGAACTACGGGATGAAGCTCTCCTTCTTCCTTCTTTCTGTCCATCACTGTCTTTCTCTGTTTCTCTTTCTGTTTTTCTCTCCCTCCATCTAGTATCACCCTGGTTGCCCTCCTGTCTGTCTATTTCTATTTTTCTGTCTCTGTCCTCTCTGTCTTTCTTGCTCCCTTTCTGGACATCTCTACATTATTCGCTCTATTTGTGTGTGTGTGTGTGTGTGTGTATATATGTGTGTGTGTGTTTGTGCGCAAGAGTGTGAGTCTGCCTTTGTATGTGTGTTTTATTTCCCAGTGGGCTGTCTGTCATACGTTGACCCTGACCTTCTCCAGAGCTCCTGCACAAATATTTACTCTCTCACTGACAGGCGCACACACACACACACACACACACACTCACACACACACACACACACACACACACACACACACACACACGCCACATGCACGCAGGCACCCACACACACTCAAAACCCTCCAAAAAAAAAAAATCACGAGGAAAGCGAGCAAGCTCAATTTCAGTGCAATTAAAGCAAACACACATCCACACACACACTTTTCTAGGGGTAACCCAAGCTGATGGCTCACTAATCTTGAGCCGGGGTGATTATCCTGCAGTGTAAAAACAGATTAAATAGATACCAGGTGCATGTGTGTTTCTATGTGAATGGGGTCATGGGTGAGGGACGGAGAGACAGAGAGAGAGAGGAGAAAAAGAGGAAGAGAGAGAGCATGACAGGTCTATAGAAGGAGTCTGTTGGGAGCTTGGTTCACAGTCTGAATAACTTAACTTCTGTCTATCTGTTTTGCTATCAATATAAAAGGCCAGAGGAACACCAACATTCACCTGTTCCTTTAAAACATAGCCAGGCAGACGAGTAAACACACAAAAACGCCACAAACACAACATTTAAGTATACATATATACATTTAAACCTTCACTATAAACACACACATTCTCTCTCCCCAGACACATGCGTAGCATCTTCCATAAAACCAAACCCACAGAGCTTTAACACACTATAAACTCACATCTCATCATACCACATATACACACACACACACACACACACACCACGGAAGTAAACGTGCCCGCATCGGCCGGCCCCGTGACCGGCTGAGTGTGTGCAGAGCGAGCTATGCACCTCCTTTCCCCGCGTTATTTTCAGTTCATCACGTTCAATAATTCATTCTCTCAGGCGGGGGAGGAAAGGAGAGCCCCGTGCCTTTTACTGTGCGTCACTCACACACACCCACACAAGTGGTAGGCCATATTATAGCCGTCTTTAATCTGTTGGTGCGCGCTGGTCAGCTTCGTCAGCCAAATTCACAGCTAATTGACAATAGCAGGAAAATCTGCACTCGTATGTTTTATTCCCATTCGCAGGGGAAGATGCGAACACTCATAGTCACAAACACAAAACAGGAAAGAAAGCGCTTTAGATTGCTGCCTCGCTAGTTTGTAAGTGTAAGTGTGCTCACATTTCTGAGTATACATGTGGGTTTGTGTCATAGATTACAATTTACATGTTTTGGGTTTTAAAACACAGGACAAGATACAGTCTTTATCCCCTCATGATGCAGAAGTTCTTTACCTGAACATTTAATGTTCAGCCCTGTGTATCTTGTGAAATACTTCCCTTGATCCTGTGATGCAAGTGTGACAAAGTTTTTGAAATTAATGTGACTTATGTTACTGACTTATCTTGTATGTCTCCCAGATAAACGTAGACTATGTTTTGCATAAAAAGCAAACTGCCCTGAGCTCTGGGTCTCTTTCTAGCAGCCTGTGTTTGTGTGCGTCAGAGCACAGGCCTTTACTGCTCTGAGAATAAAACCAGGGAGAAAAACCAAAACTTTGGTTTGGTTTCTAATCTTTGTTGAAGGACTTTTTCCATTACAGTGTCATCTTCCACCTCTCAGAATACCTTGTTATGAATGAATGAATGAATTTCGTTATTAAATAAATAAATAAAGTCAAGGGTGTCATAGAAAAGAGTCCCCTCTTGGGTAAATTGCTGCCACGTGTCCCTT
This sequence comes from Echiichthys vipera, assembly GCF_963691815.1. Taxonomy (NCBI): domain Eukaryota; kingdom Metazoa; phylum Chordata; class Actinopteri; order Perciformes; family Trachinidae; genus Echiichthys; species Echiichthys vipera. Next base: position 18,094,529 of record NC_139840.1, on the reverse strand, counting down.
TTGTGTTCTCCTTAATAAAATCTGCTGAGTTCAGGACCGCAAGAGCTGTTAATCTGACAAATAAATATCGACAAAACCATCAGGTCTATAGGCAGATCTGGTTTGTGAAGCAGCCTTGAAAGGTAAGGACACTCACAGACTGTGTTTCTGAATACAGACTATGAGCATTTCTTTGTGGATTGAGCACTTCGATCATTTCTAGAGCTGCAGCTAACGATTGTGTTTGTTACTGATTAGTTGTTTGGTCCATAACATGTCAGAAAATGGTGAAAAATGTTTATCAGTGTTTCTCGAAGCCAAATACGACATCCTCAAATGTCCTGTTTTGTCCATAAATCAAATACAGGTGTATTCAGTTTACTGTTTAAAAAAAAAAAAAAACGAAAATATTCACATTTAGGAATCAGAGAATTTGCACATTCTTTCTGAACAAATGACTCAAAATCATGAATCAATTTTCAAAATAGTTGACATCCTATCAATTAACTGTATTGTTGCAGCTCTAATACTTTTTCGCAGTTTTAGATGTAACTGACAGAAGAAACTATCCTTTTGTTATCCACTAATAATGCATTATAACATATTGCACGTACAGTACATGGGTAGAATTTGCAAAAAATAATATTTTAGAATCAAGTCTGCCCCTGTGGAATGCCCTCAGACTATCAACACAACTGCATTACATGTAGGCATATTGGCTCCATTGAAAGTATGCTGATTAGCTATTTGCAGTTCTTGTTTACAAATCCTTACCAGTAAACATATCTAGTTTACAGCTTCCTCTATAAGATGTCAGTTTAAGCCTGCAGCCACCTGTATTATTGCAGCAGCTGGTCTAATTGGTATATATTTAAAAATTAAACATAATCTGTCACGTCTCTCATCAGGTCCTGTGTAACCATTCTTTGTTCTCGCCGACACTGGAGCTGAAAAGTCTGTTTGAATTTTCTGAATGGTTCCTCTTGGCTGTAGAACAATAGTGCAGCTGTACTGCATTCGAAAGCATCAACAAATTGGACTTCGACCGCTGCTACATCTGTACGTCGTGTTTGGAGCTGAGCAATAATGCCTGTGCAACGGTGGACCAATCAGCGTGACAGGCTGATCATACATCTGGAAGCCATCCATAAACTAGAAAGAGAGAGAGGGAGGGTATAAGGGGAAGGGGTCAATGGCTGTCTTCCTGTTCCTGTGTTTCCTATTCGGCAGACCTGCTGGCTGCCTGCAGGCCTTCTCTGCTTTCTCCCGCACACACATGCACCTTTCTCAAAACCTTCAGATCAGAGAAATCTCAACACTGATTCCACACTATAAAAATGTGAAAATTATGAACTTTCCCATGAGTGCACACATGTTTATCCCTGACTGAAAATCAACCGCTTATGGAACACAACCAATTAATGGCAACTGTACCCAAAGGAGACGCGCTCACTCCGCTCTACACCTCTCTACACCTCTCTTCTCTCTCTCTGCCTCGGTCTGCAGGGAATAGTGCTTTATAAGGACATGAGGAGTTGAAACATGCGTTAACAGTTTCTCAGTCCTTGGCCTGCTTTTCCCTTCTTTTCTCCAAGGGTTTGTTCACACAGCTCAACCCACTGCACCAGACTCGGCTGAGCTAAACAAGGTCCCGTCTCCCATAAGCCACCTCGATGTCCTCGGGTTTTCGTTGTGGCTAACACTTCAGCGGCGTAAACACGTCTTGGTGCTAAGGCAACTCAGCTTACGTCTGGCGAATGATAGACCATGGCGAAAGAGGAGCTGTGCTGGAAGGAACTGTGTGAATAGACATTATCTGGGTCAGAGCTGTGTGGGTATGTAGACAAGGACTATGGTGTGTAGAGGATATAGCGAGCGCCTAAGCATTTGTGATTTTGTGTGTCATTTATTCAAACACAAAAGAGATGAGAGTGAGGGAAAGGGATGGAGTTTAGGAGGGACATGTGAGAGAAAGGAGATAAAGGCGTAATGAAGTAAAAAAGGGGTGTCATCCAAATAAATGAAAAAGGGAAGTCAGATGGACAATTTGAGTAGCAGAAAGACACACATGTCAACGGCACAGGTAGAAGGACAGATGACTGGCCTTTACTTGGCCCATATATCCATTTGTCCTTTAAGAACATCTGGCTAGTAATAAAAGCCTGTTGTCTGACACTTCAACAGCTTAATGCCTGCAGCAGGGTACATACACACACGTGTATACGCACATTCATTACGTATACTTTTTACACACAAACAATCTCTTGACTTGCTGTCTAAATCCTTCCTGCCCGCTCCCTGCCTACCCACACCTTCTTGCTTTCAAGCTCCTTGAGCCGCCACCAAGACAAGACTAAAGAAGTGTGAATGTGTGTGTGTGTGTGTGTGTGTGTGTGTGTGTGTGTGTGTGTGTGTGTGTGTGTGTGTGTGTGTGTTAACATACTACATGCACAAGGGAGCGTTTGACCTTCAAAAGTCTGTATGTGATCAACATAAAAATGCTCGCTTTACCAACTGCCTCAACTGTCAACATCACACACACACTTACACTTCTGCCGTATGGATAGAGATCAAGCTTTGTGTTGGAGAGGCAATAAAGAAAGGCAGGTTCCCTACTGAGCTTTCGACACACACACACACACACAAACACACTCACACACACACGCACACACCCTCTGTTAGTGATCTCTTTCACAGGTGCGAAGATTAGCCTTTTTACATCTGTTCCCTGCTTGAACCTTTCATTATGAACATAGGCTGCAATCCTCTTATGAGATATAAAATGTTTAAGGTCTATTGTGTGTGTGTGTGTGTGTGTGTGTGTGTGTGTGTGTGTGTGGGGGGGGGGGGTTCATGGTCATAGTCTTTCTTTCATTATATGCACCATTATATGTATATGAGTGCATGCCTTGATGGAGCCCTTACAGCACATGTATCATATAACTTTCACTTATCTGTACAGACTGGAAGTTGTCTAGCAGAGAACAAGCGAAAACTGTAAACCCTCTCCTGCTGCGCGCTATGGACAGAGCCAGGTCTAATCTACTGAACGGCTGAGCAGCAGGCCTTTGATCGTTGCTTGTCACTGGGCAGACAAAAAGTCGAATTACCCTCCACAGGTTGAGCAAAATTTTCTAAAAATATCAAAGCACCGCTTTTATATATTTTTTCTCTTGAAAATGACATTGAACAGGACTTAGTTATCCCTCCCAAAAGTTGTGATCTCATAGTTGTGGTCAAATGGGATTTAGAGTGTGTAAGGAGCTATAGAAGTGTGATGTTGTCCTTGTTTTTAAGGTTCATGGTAGCTGCCTCTTGGCACGCACCGTCGGAGCTCATTAACTATTTCAGAAAATCCCAACTCACCAATCAAATGGTACTATCTGTTATGGGCTGGGGCGTAACCGATGACAACAGTGCTACACCGTCAAAGTCGTCACCTTGATTGGTCTGTCGTGTTGCTATCCATTTGCGTGCAGTAGTATTTTGAAATGCATGCGTAAGGGACCATCCCTTAAGTTGGGATGGTCTATTGTTTGTTGCCAGACCCTACTTCTGGATAGATGTGGGTCTGGATTTCCAAGCTAGGTTAATAACAAAAATGGCTCTACTGAAGCACAGTTGTCTAAAACTTGAACTGTTCCTTTAACACACAAACATGAGATTGATATCTATCTTTTCTAACTCTCAGAAAGAGCAAGAAATGGGATTGCATTTCTTAAAAATTAGCAGTCCAGAAACCCATTGTTTCTGCATTCACAGTTGAACAGATATACTGTAGTTGACAGGATAATTCACACCAGGTCGGACATATATTGGACTTGTTCCTCAGTTATTTTTCACTTTGGTTTCAGTCTAGTTTGAGAAGTGAATAGAACAGCAGGATAGCTAAGTGGAATCAGTATGACAAGTGTGGTGTGACTTTGAAAAGTCTTGCTTCATGTTGGCAGCATCAAACAGACAAATGAATCAGAGAAGGGAAGAAGGAGATCATTAGACAGGTATAGCCAACGGACAGACACGTCTCATGCTGACCTATATTACCAGTGCTTTTCCCTGCTGAGAAAGAGAGAGAGGAGAGGAGAGCAAGAGAACTTGTGTCGAGGTGACAGGTGTCTGTCCTCCTCCACTCCGTCTCCTCCATCTCTTAGGCATCTGAGGCAGTAATTGGTGCTGTCAGACACACAGAGAAGGACAGGACACACACAAACACACATCTAGTCACAGCTACACACACATACACACTCCTGCCCTTCAGCTTGTACCTCTAGGGCTTAAGGCAGGAGAGAGGAATTCACTGCATTCCGTACCAACTGTGAGACAGAGAGACAACAGGAGAGGGCAAGGGAGTACCAGGTGAAAATGGAAGGAGGTCGAGAAAACAGTGGCAGACAGAAAGAGAGAGGGAAACAAAAGGGGAATGTACAAGAGACAAAGACACAGAGAGTAAGGAAAGCAAGAGAGCGGGCAAGGCGACGGGGCTTCGGCTGCACTGACAGAAGCCTCCGCATGGGGTAGAGAGAGATGGAGGAGAACTGACAAGGGTGAGCAAATGTATGTGGCAGAGTTAGAGAGAGAGAGAGAGATTATGTAATTTCAGTGGTGACAAAGCAGATGAGTATGATTTTGTGTGATTGAGCAGCAGAGCTACAGCCACCGGAGCACCAGTGTGTTCAGTTCACACCACAGTACACAGAAAACCAGAAGGTGAATGAAAACAACACAATGTTTAACATTAAAGAGCAATAATTGTGATATTCTATAGTTTCCTTACTGTCAACAAATCCCATAAAAAGACCAAAAACCAA
>NC_139840.1:18039742-18084742 GCF_963691815.1 Echiichthys vipera | reverse complement strand
TGTGTGTGTGTGTGTGTGTGTGTGTGTGTGTGTGTGTGTGTTTGTGTGTGTCCATACCTGTGTAAAACTCTCATCTGCAGCAATAGTATCGATCTTGACGTACTGGCTTTCCTTGATGAACCACAGGTTGGCATTGTTGGACTCATAGTAGTACATGTTGAATGTCTGAAAGACAAACATCCATCAACTTTGAAACTGAGAATAACATTGTAAAACTACCCGGACAAACGTGAGAAAGTCCACCCAATATACATTTTAACAAGGCCCCCACAGCTCTCCAGCTATGCTGCTTCTCTTTAAATCTCAGCCCATCTGTCTCGATGGCCAGTAAGCAACACTTTCTGCAGTTTCATGAAAGTGCAGCTCTGACTGTACTGTCTCGCATATTATCGCCACTGCTCATTCAAGGGTACAGAGGGGAGACAAAGTAGAGAGAAATGAATACAGAGGAGCAATGAAATCAGGCTGATATGAGAGGACGGGGGAAAACGTAAAAAAATATTAGAAGTTAAAATATATGAGGAGCCCCGAAAGAAGCCTCTAGAGCGACTGATTCATTCTGCAGCTATTCTCTCATTTCATTCTTTCCCGGCCTTTTGTCTATTTCTCTATTCATCAGCCATCAAAGTGGACTTCCATCTGTGTGTTGGGTTGAGTAAGTATTGAATAGAAAAGATTGAAAAATAAAATCATAAAAAGTAAAATGCACTGCAGTGCGATGTAGTATATATGTGCAGAATAAGCCTTGATATGAGATTTAAGTTTTTATAGTGCACACAAAGACTACCCCCTTTGACTGGTCTTACATTTATATATATTTTGACATATATACTCATGCTGTCATACTACAATCATCCAATATTCTGTGTAGAGTGTGAACACATATTCTTCCTTATCACTGATTTCATGTTAATTTCACTATATTGCTAGTATTGTGTAAACCTGTATACACATGTATGTATATAAATGTTCAACGTTGTCTGATTTTGTGCTGCAGTATAAAATACAGCAGCAAAAGCAAACAGTACAGCATAATTGCATCAGATCAAATATGAAGATCAGACAGGTTTAATTGAAAATGCAGAGAAGTGGTTTTAAAAGTTAATTCACTGATTTAGCTGATTAGCTAAGCATGCTTATCAAAGTGGCCATTGTGTGTGCCGCTCGTTGAATTTGTTCCAATTTGTAATGAAATAATTTTCATGAAAAATGCAATGTACAGTATCTGCTAGGTTGGTAATCCATTTGAGAAGTGAAGAGTGTAAGAAATACTTATTAAATTAACATTAACTCAATTTTATCCAAAAGGCTAAGAGCACTGCACAGTCTGAGAATAATGTCTTTGCAGAAGTGATTTTTTTGAAACAAACCCCAGACTCCAGAAGATGTCTGCCTTCACCATGTCTCAAATCAAACTTACTCCTGTGCCACTGATCTCCAAAGTAAAAATGTGTCTTTTGTTTTTACTCGCTTCCCTCCTAATAAAAGTGCACACAGCTTCACTCCAGCACCCATGGAGCTCGTCAAAATTGCTCAGCAAGAACTGTTGCAGCACAAATTCAACAGGAGGGCTAAAACACACACACCAGATGCAAGGACATTTGTTATCTGCCACCTTACTGCTTGTGTGTTCAAAAGCTTGCATCTTGTGAGGGTTTGTATGTATATATGAAGGGATGCACACCTCCTTGCAGGTCCCAGGGACTCCGGGCAGGCTGTTACAGTCCCTCAGGGTGAACTTGATCTCAATGTGGACACGCTGCGCTCCTTCTCGGCTGATGTGACGTGTCCTCAGCCAGTTGTTCTGGTTGGCCTCCATGACGTTACACACCTGGTAGGTCCTCATTGGGGTGTTCCTCTCATCCATCACGCTGATCTCCTCCCACTGAGGATGTGAAAAAGGGGGTTTAGAGAGTGGGTAAAAGTGAGAGACGAAAGAGATAGCTTGTGAGTGTTTTCATTTGGACTAGACCAGTCCCAGCCTGGTCAGATGCGTACATGAACTGATGAAGCCTCTTGGATGAGAGGTGAAACTTCTTCCTAGACAAATAACCAAGTCCAGTTGCTTTTGACTGAAATTGCTCCGGGGAGAAAGAGGTGGCTGTTTATTCTAGCTGAAATGTCTGATTGGACTTCCAATCCAGAAATACTGGAAGCCATGTAAGAAGAAGTGTTAAAGTGGGTTGGAAGAGAGGTGAAGGGGAAAGGGGATAAATGGATGAGGAGAGGGAGAAAGGAAAGGAGAGTGCAAAAGAGTGTGTTAGTGTTTGGGGAGTGTCTGTGGTGATGGGGAAATCCCTTCACCTAATATATATATATATTACAAATCAAAGACCAAGAGAGTGACATTCAGCAGTACAGGGCGGGCTTGACAACAGCACCACTCAGCTGTGAGATCGTCTTATTTCAATCGGCAGTCAATGGACAAAGGAGATCTCAGTCCAAACATTGCTTATGGGAAACTGGGCCCAAGTTCAATGAGCTGTGGTTTTAGAGCAAACCGACGCTAAGCCTGCATGTTCTGTTTTCATGTCTGGGTGAGTATGAGTGATGATCTGTGTCAAGATGACTGAAGGACTGTCTTTGTCCATGGTGCACGTGTGTATAGAGTGAGCATATTTTTCTAAAGTGAATGCGTGATTTAGCGCTTAAGAGGTAGAAGTGTGTGTACGAGAGAGACAGAGAGAAAGAGGGAGCGAGAAGGAGTAGGTAGGACAGAGCTACTTTGTCTCCCGTCATCTGCTACCATCTGTTTCCACTTCTGACTAAGGCAGTAATTGAGAACACTTCTCGCATGAGCAGGAGAACATTTCTATCTACACACACACACACACACACACACACACACACACACACACACACACACACACACACACACACACACACACACACACACACACACACACACACACACACACACACACACAAAGAGAACATTTCTATTCCTTAAAGAAAAATGAAAATAAACCAATGTGGTTTCAGTGTTTCAAGATATCTGATCCGTTCAAGGGGAAGCAAACTGTTTTTTATTGAACACACACACTTAAGCAAAGACCCACACACGCACACAAACTGGATGAGTCCTAGTTTGTGGTGAGGGATGAGGACCACCATCTTTGTTCTGAGCTTCTGTCATTGTCTTGAAATTGAAGCTGTTAGCTCCAGAGTGATGAGCACATATGACCTTACAGTAGTCCAACCATGTAAACACACACTCACATGTGCACACACAAGACCCACAGGCTAACTACCCGTCATCCATAACGTGTTCTTGAATTAAAATGAAGGTCAAACGGTAGGTGAACTAAAAGGCGAAGAGAAAAGAATGAAGAAAGAAAAGAGAAAAGACAGGCCAATAAAAAAAACAAAGGAGCAAAGAAATATTTTCAGACAAGTGAAGTTCGAGCTAAGGTTGGATTCTTGAGGTTAATCAGATGTGATGGTTCAACAAGCCGGCAAAAGCTTGATGCATTTCACCTCCGAGTCTTGAGAGCAAATACAGACCCACGTAAAAAAACACATACAAGCTCTTTCTTGCACACTCAGATGCTTTTAATCCCCCACAGCCTGCACTGAAACGTCTACTGTGTATGAACTTGAGCTGAAACAAAACCGTCTCTTTCTTGATCCTGACCCAACAGTCCTTTAACTGCAGACAGAGAGAAGGAAGAAAATGGAGAGAAGAAGAGCCAGACGATTGTTTAAGCTGCTGACACAGATGTCCCTGACAGCTAGTTAAGAGTTTGAAGATTACATATATAAAGGACGTGTCATCGGAGCCTTGCTCAACATTATGTCCACACAACAACTGAGGGCACTCGATTCAATTAAAGAACAAAACACAAGACGGAGGGAGAAAGAGAGGGAGCGAGAAATGAATGTTAGTAAATTGCAGGCGAGCCTGGCAGCTAAATGGACCCATCTGTGCAGAGCTGAGACCAGTCGGACATCACAGGACGGTCGCGCGCACCCACGCACACACACATAAACACAGAAAGCTGAGTCCCCGAGGAGTGGTGATTAAAGCATTTATGGGAATAGTCATTGAGGGATAAAGAGGGCTTTATGATGTCTTTGTTTATTTCTTTGTAGGCAGAGTTTGGAGTGGCTGGATTACTGCCACTTCCTAGTGAGCAACTTATTTCCCTAGTTGGCGAGTCTGTTCACTGTCACATTTGCCTGGTGCAAATGACAGGTGTGTTTGTGAACATGAAAAAAACCTGCTCGTCCTCGTATTTGCTAATGATGCACCAGCTGCCTGACAGAAAAATCGACCAAAAGCACAACTGGGAAAATGTTTGGATAGGCTGAAGAGTTTAAGCTCCTTTTCTTTCTTACTCTCAACACACATGTGCACACATAGAGTGAAAACTGTTGCCTGTGTTGGTTCAGTTACTAATCGACATTCAGAATGAAACCCTCTTCCGTGAGCCCTCAATCACTTCGGCCAATCAGCGCGGTGCCCGCTTGATTGCTTTGAAGTGAAGCAGAGACGTCGGATCAGGGTTTAAGTTCAACCATTCCCCGGCTTAACATAATATCCCTCCTTCTGCAATCATCTGATGGGTACACCTACAAGGATGTAATTGGCCCCCGACTCTGGAACAATCTCTGGCTTAGTGAGGAGTGGGGAAAGAGAAGGAGAAACAGAGCTGGAAGATGAAGAAAGAGGAAGGTGGGGGTGGTGGTGTCTGGAGACGCTGTGGGGCCCCTCTATTTTCAAACATCATTAAGACGTATCTGTTTTGTGTCCCTCACGAGGAGCACCCCTGCCCAGTGACAGAAGTGGGTCGCTCCACACAGTCTCTGGCACATCCGGCCCTGCACGGCTTGGATTAAGCGTGACCTGCAGGGGTCAAGTGTGGTTTTGGACTAATTCAGGTAGACAGTGGTCTCAGATTGGTGGGAATTGCCTCTCGTTGAGACCAATCCCCAGGCTTATAGTTCAAAGGTCAACTAGATAATCCTCCTGTTATGAAACATAAGACCCTCTCGCAGCCCTGGCACCTTTCTTCTCTCAGTCTGTCACTCTCCTATCACTCTCTCTGCAGTACATAAAACTGATCTTTGTTTCTGCTCCACTAACTTAGTGACATTTCCTTTCACGATAAAAGCATTCGACCATCTTCTGTGTAAGGGGAAATGTTCATGGCTTAGTGCGGCTCTGTGTCATTAAACCATGCTCATATAAACAAAAAAAAGCCATGAAGCCAAGCAGGTAGAGTATGAGTCAGACAACAGGCAGGAATGTGTGCAGATGATGACGTGACTTACCCTCTCTCAAAGAGCTTCAAAAACAACAGATATAAAGTGGCGGCAAATTTAACAAAAACTTGACTTTAGTGGATTATAACATATCCAGTACGGAATTAATTTGCAGATGCTCCATTTCAAAATAAGAACAAACTTTTCTTAACTTTCTTTGTTTGCCATGTATGCCAAATGTTCCCGGCAATAGCATAAGTAAGGTTTTTTTTAGCCTAAAGCCTTGATAAAATAGGTTTTTCAAAGATTGTGAAGCACCACAACCATGAGTGATCTTGTGCATACAGTCATACATGTGCACAAAAGGTTTTAGGCTGATGGGTCAAGAGATAAGCGGGATTAGCTGCGGACAGAGACAACAAACACGATTTTATCGCAAAGTCATGGCTATCTGGAGTAAACGGTGTGCCTATTTTAATAAGCAGAAGCAGCTATATTTCATCCAGTTTAGACTTATGCATTTGTCTTTTTAACTGACAATGACTGAAGAAATGAGATGTTCATCTAGCAGGAAGTTAGCATCGTCTTCATGTACCATGAGAAACAAAAAGAACCATGAAAGCAAATAATTTACCAGATTTAACCAATTAAATAACTCCCTTTGTCCAATAAAGCAGCTCATAGCATGTGTCTGCTCCCAAAGTGAAGAAACTGGGATTACAATGACACTGTGCTATCAAAGATACGATATACACAATATGGCAAAACAATCAGAGCATTTCAAAGTGAACTTGAAACCCGTAATTTCTTGAGAAAACAACCTTGCATACTGTAGCTCTGCTCACTTCAGCCGTCTCTTTGCTGCGCACAACCATGAAACACTGTGTGGCATCCTGCGATTTAACACACTGATGTTGAATAGTGGAGAGGAAGTGTGACTCAAGGGGAAATAGAATTAATTCAGCACCATTCAACAGCTCTTGCACTAGAGTGACATACAGGACCCACTCTTATTTCTTTATTCAATGCACTTTGTCGTTCTTCCTCTCTACACTCCTGCCCTCTTCCTCTCCTCTCACTGCTCTGCTGTCATTTTCTGATGCATGGTGGCTGCACTCCAGAATCCCTTGGTCCCTATACCTGCAAAAGGCTAGTTACATAACCCCCCCCCCCCACACACACACACACACACACACACACACACACACACACACACACACACACACACACATACACACACACACACTACACAAATGCAAATAACACAAACATGTACACAACATCTCCTCTTATGTAAGAATATTTACCCTGTCCCTTAACTCCATCCTCAAAAATCGCAACCCGTAATAAATGGAGGCCTCAGTGCCACAGCGTTTTCAGCACAGCGGATATAATTTGTAAATTCCCCCTGCAGACTCCCGATTTAGCAAGGAGCGCTCAAGAACCCAGTGCTCTCTAAAACACACACTCCAGTGCTACCGCTGCTAGCTCTGGGCCCCTGCTTGTTCCCTGAAAATAAAACATGTCAACACAAACCACAACCCGGTTGTGATCAGAATCATACTTTTGGTTCCAGCTCTGGTATAAAGAGCGAGAGAGATTTTCTTTTTGTGTGTGTGTGTGTGTGTGTGTTGTGTTGTGTTGCATATACTCACCCCCTCATTAGGGTAAGCCTCCCAGCCCAGGTCAGCCAAGGCCGACATGGAGTCCAGCAATGTAACTGCAAGAAAACAGAGGAAAGAGAACAAACATGTTCAATTCAATTCAATTTTATTTATAGTGCCAAATCATAAAAAAAGTTATCTCAGGACACTTAACAGAGTAGCAATAGACCACACTCTATGACTTATTTATGATTTACATAGACCCAACAATTCCTCCATAGAGTACGGTGGCAACGAAAACCTTCCCTTTAACAGGCAGGAACACACACATCTTAAAACAATGATAACGTTTTCCTAATACGGTGTAGAGATATTGCTGTCTTGAAAGCATCACATAATATCAAAACCTTCCGTATAAAAGATGTATTATTATGTTGTATACAAGGATGTCCTTTGTTGTATTGATGTACAACAGCAACAGAATCACAAGCAGTGGTAAACCTATTATTATTTCAACTTTAAGATTACTGTGGTCTGTTACAGCTTTCATAGTTTAAGGGGACAGCATTAAGATGCAAGTATAATAATCAAGAGTGTATTTTACAGTTACAATTCATACTTTAAACTGATACTCCACCCAAAATGTCACTCGCCCTATATAGGCTTGAAAAATGAGCATTAAACACTTGAAACTCGAGGACAGAGAAGATGTATTCAGAGTGGACGAGTTGATTTCAAAGTGCTCACAATGGATTGTGATGAAAGTTTTTTGCGCTGCATAAAACTTCAAATTTAAATGTTTCTCAAACCATACCTGCAGCATAAACAACTTCACGATTCATCTGTGTTCGCAGTATATTACAAACAGTCACAGCGATTCGTCGCAGGGTTGTGTGGCTGTGTCACTTAAGTGGCCAATTTGTGTGACTTCCTGTTGTGTTCTTTGTATCTAAACCTACTACCCACATAAAATTAATGGGAGCACTGCCGTTTTTGCCGGAGCTCCCCATCTGAATGCGGCTTATACTCATTACCCCTGTGAAGGGCATGTGTTATTTTTGTACAATTAATTAGAGCCTTCAGCTGCTATAATAACGAGAACAACAGGAGAGATTAGACTCCACATTTCACTTATCTTACACTTCTCATATGACTCTATGGAAGAAATAGTCCCCATAAAAACATGGTCTGTGGCTTCAGGTCCAGATATTGCGTCTGTAGATAGATATCGTAAAACCTCAGCACATAAAACTGAAACTCTTTCCATGTCTGGATAACACTATAGATAAGGGATGAAATAATGTAATACTTAATAAGTGCAATAGTAGGATGAATGTAGTTTTGACTCTGTACATGTTGTTTCCGGAGTGTGTGTGTGATCTCTGTGTGACAGGAGGGAGTGGCGGGAGCGTGCAGGAAGGTGAGAATAAGTAGGGGGAAGGTGGCAGGTTGACCAGCGGGACACATGATGAAAACCTGCTCAGATTCTGGAGTAAGGTTCGCCACCTGTGTGCATGTGTGTGTGTGTGTAGTGTGTGTGTGTGTGTGTGTGTGTGTGTGTGTGTGTGTGTGTGTGTGTGTGTGTGTGTGTGTGTGTGTGTGTGTGTGTGTGTATGTGTTTGTGTGGTTTGCCTCAGTTAGGCCCTAATCAAGCCTTCAACACCACTGACCATCAATATTTAATCAGTATCCATCTGCAGAGACTGCTTCTCTCTTTCTTCACTCTCTCAATCACACATTGTGGCTCTTTCAGGTTATCCTCCCTCTATCGACTTCTTTGAACCTATGCTTTCATTGCATAGATCAGACGGAGGAGTCGCTGACCTGACGCAATTTAGAACGACTGCATCACTTTAAAAGAGCATGCTTTCTTTTTCAATCCAATTTTTTCTAAGCTGTGACCTGGAAAAATTATTCCAAGGTAAAAAAGAAAACAGAGTATGCCCTCCTGAATGCAAATGAGACTAATCACTCAATTGAAGAGGACTCAAAGTGTTTACAAGCCCTTCTGTGTATCCATATTGCCTGTAGGTACAACAAAGGAACTGTAAAATTGGTCCAACCTCCTCTTTTCCCATCGTTCTCCCTCTTTCACTTCCTCTCCCACCCATGCTGTTCATCAGCCTTTACTGAATCCCAGTCGTTCTCTTCAGCTCAGCACACCGTGACAGCAGGGAGGCATGTCATGCTGTATTAGTGAGTGTACATGTGCGTATGCACGGTGCACACAGCAGCGTCTGTGCGAGAAAGCAGCTACTGAGAAAATAGTGCACACGGTATAATGAAGTGGAGAGAGAGGTTGCACAGCAGAGCCCAGGTGAGAGAGGGAGGGTGAGATGGATTAAAGGAGAGGGATGAGACAGAAACAGTGGAGGAGAGGTGCTGAGCAGCAAAAGGTCAGAGGCAGCCTGCAGCCCATGTGTGTATTCAGAGAGACTAAAGACCATTTAGACAGCTTTTTCCTGATCCAAAGTGAGGGTTGAAAAAGGCCAGAGGTATTGTGTGCAAAAGAATCTGTACGGATTGTGAAGCCCTGAGGCAAATTTGTGATTTGGGATATTGGGATATATAAATAAAACCGACTTAACTTCATGGGCGGACAGTCAGAGATAAAAGCATCAGTAAGCTTAGTGGAATTAAGCAAATTTGTGAGTCACATAAAGTGAGTTAATGATAGTGTCTATGTCTTACTTATTTCAATAACTTCACGTTTTTCACAAAGACTAAAACCGGGTGCAATACATTAAAAGGTCGGGTCACTCAAGTTTAAATAAATACATAATTTGAAGTGCTTAAAACAAAGGAAAATTCCATTTACAGTATAAACAGTACTCGTGTGTCTTTCCAGAAACAGTGCCCTGGTTATATACACATTGTAACTACCTCGACTAAAAAAATTGCCCCTATTTACTCCTGTGGGGTAAAGAGGTGAATTTCACCTCTTTATTTGAACTATAACTGCTTTCATTCACTCTAAACTGCCAATTTATGGACTGAAAACTCATGTCATTTTCCTCCAGTCTATCTCATTCTCCCCTCTTTTCTCTGTGTGGTTATGAAGTGAGTTCAATAAACCATTGGGAATTTCCAACTACCATGCCTCAGTTTTATGTTCTGAAAGTCGTGCTCACAAATTTCTGAAAGGATTGGCCTGTAGCCTGGAGGAGTAGCATGACTTAGCCGTGCATACTGAACAAACTGGAAGCAGGTCTAAACAGCTAGCCTTTCTCTGTTCAATTGTAAGTAAAATTCACCAACTAGAGTCATCAGATCATCTCACCTAATTCATGGAAAGTGGATAAGTGTATTTCCCAAAATGTTTGGAATATGGGCAAAACGTGAACTCACTCATCATGTATAAACTCGCCTTAACGTGTAGTAAGCCAATGTGTTACAGAAACCGTTCCATATATGAAAGCCATTTTTGCAGCCTGCCTGCGAAAACACACAAACACATACACACACACACACACACACACACACACACACACACACACACACACACACACACACACACACACACACACACACACACACACACACACACGCGCACACACACACACACACACATAAACCTACACATCGACACTTTTTCTGTTCTCATCACACCTCCTGTCAATAACACTTATCACTTGTAATCAATAACTGGACTCATCAATTATGTATTAGCTATAGCTTCCTGTCTGCTGACACAGCCAGTATGCATATACTTGATGTATTTGTGTGTGCGTGTGATTGTGTCTGAAAGATGGGGAGAAATTGTGAAAATACAAAGTTTTCTTCCCCAACACAAAAACAAAGCTACACCTCTTATATGTTTGTCGATCCACCTCTAAACGCTCCCACTCAGTCTCTCTCTTCTCTTTCTCCAGGAATCTCGTGTGTGTGTGTGTGTGTGTGTGTGTGTGTGTGTGTGTGTGTGTGTGTGTGTGTGTGTGTGTGTGTGTGTGTGTGTGTGAAATCTAAGCCTGGTCCAGGTCTGCTTTGGCCCAGAATAAAAACACCAAGCTCATCACTCAGGCCAGGCACATGTTCGATCGAATGACCAGTGTCTCTCTCTTTCTTACATACACACACACACACACACACACACACACACACACACACACACACACACACACACACACACACACACACACACACACACACACACACACACACACACACACACACACAAACACACTCACACACACACACTTAATGGTGAGCTGCACCTTCCAAATTTCAAGGTTCAAGGATTATTCATTGACATTATTATTCATACTCAGGGACAACACAAACAAAAATATATCTGTCTTTGATCAGCCGTTCTACCTGAAAATACCACTTCAACCCAAACAAATGTACTCAGGCGCACATGAATGCATAGATCCACACACATGTATGTGTGTCCTGATTACTGTGAGTGTTGTTCGATTGCAGAGAGATGTGCTGTCTTATTGATTTTCAGCACCAAACTGTGAGGTTTACATTCTAGGAGCGAAAGATGAGACAGAGAAGGTGGAGGATGTGAATTTGTAAATTCCTGTACAAACGCAATATAATGCTGAAAAGACAGTACTTGTACTACAGAACCGTGTGCAGAAAGAAAAATACATTTTCCATCTTTCTCTAGTTGTTCATCTCCTTCTGTGTCTGTCTATTTTTCTTCTGACTCATGTTTCCTCCCTCTGGGGTCTTGCTCTGTCTGTCTGTCTCTCCCTCTTCTTTTTTTCTGCTTCTTCTCTGTTTGTTTAGCTCTCTCCACAGCTTCAGCTTCCTTCAGCTGGGCTGCAAGAAGCTGTGATCCACCTGCCAAGAATCAAACAGCACTGCCAACAGCCAGACTGGCACATAAAGAGACCGGGATGCTTACACACACACACACACACCTTAGGATGGTGCCAGTGCCACAATGAGAAAGACCAAGCTGAATAAGACCACCACGCAGACTCAATATAGACTCTAATATGTGCCTACGTAATGAGAAATATTACAAAAATATTACATTGGTAGACGTTAAGGAGGGAGGGGGGGCATGCTGATACTACATGTATAAGCCTCATTGTTTTTGTTAAAGCCATTTTCACCCAGGTTTTGTGTCCCCACACCCCCAGAAGTTGTTATGTTTCCTGCTGCAAGGAAATGCTGACAACTACACTTCACAGTAATCAAGGTGCTCTTGTGGCAGGAAATCTTCTGGTAATAGAAAGTGTGTGTATGTGCTTGTCTTTATGTTGTTATACTAAAACATTTGCATACCCCCCCCCCCCCCCCGAAAAATATAATAATGATAATAATTTTGAACTAGTGAACTAGGCCTATATCTATTCTCCTTTTTTGCAGGATTATCTTCTTATGGTACTTGTTTCCCAGAATCGGAAATTTCTCCTCAATGACCACTGACAAACAAAGAAGACAGGCGACACATTACATTACATTCATTTAGCTGCTGCTTTCTCTAAAGCTACTTACAATAAGTGCATTCAACAACACACAAAAGGTGCAAGAAGCATGTACATAATGAGGACATAGAAATTATCAAATAAGCAAAAAATACTACATTGATTATTTCTCTCTCTCTCTCTCTCTCTCTATCTATCTCTCTCTCTCTCTTATATATATAGTATATCTTTTTTTTATTGATTCATGGGCCAAGTTGCAGTCTGAACAGGTGAGTTTTCAGTCTGTGACGGCAGTTGTGTAAGGGCTGCTGCTGTCCTGTCAGTGGGGAGCTCGTTCCACCACTGTGGAGCCAGGACAGCGAACAGACGGGATTTTGTTGAGCGGTAGCTGCATATTTAGTGTACATACATGAGTGGTATCAATCTTCTCATCCATCTCTTGGCAAGAAAGCTAATGTGTGTATATTTCATAAATGTTGAGCAATTAAATGAAATCCATCAGAAAGACACTGCCACTGACCAAAACAAAGTTTGACCAACTAGAAAAGAAAATACACATAAGCTGTCACAACACTTCACAGGTTGCTCCATATACAGAGATAACTTAGTGTGCTCAAAAACACCCAGATGCAATAAATACAATTTTAAATGGATTATCATCATCATCATCAGATCATCATCAATTTTAAATGCAATTTTAAAATTGCACATGCATACACACAAATATTCACCCGATATCTCAGTGTTTGTACCGCCAAACACACACACACAGACATCCCTTGCTTCCACTCCACTGAGAGTGCAGTTCAGCGATTGAGTGTGTTGTCAGGGCAACAAACGGGCCGACAGAGAGCAGGATAAAGGAGTGGGAAGAGTTGAGCTCTGAACTTGAGGAACAAACTGGCGTCATATCAAGACTGCTACTTTTTCTCTCTTGCTGTCTTTTTACCAGTCCTCTCTCCACTCATCCACAAACCACCAGAGGCTCACAAGTCTTCCCTTTCTTAGTTTTCTCTCTCTGTCTCTCTCTCTCTCCTGCGCTCTCACCCTCCATTCATGCCATTTATGCTGTGTTATTTTATAGCCTTTCTATCCTTATCTCTAGGGACTTTTGTTTTCCATTATTCTGTTATACACAAACGTCTTTTGTCTGTGGTGCTTTTGGACGTCTTCTATACAAGACATAGTTCCATATGGAGAAAATATTGAATACATACTGTACATAAATGCATCGCATCAGGTGAATTATCATGCACCTGCATGTATGTTACAGGAAAAGCTTTATGGTCAGTATTTCATTGGGACACAGGCAAAAAATATGTCAGTGACAAGATATAAAGTAAATTCAACATTCATTTTGAAGTGTTTATGGGCCGTTTGTCTAAAAATTAAAAAAGATTACATATAAATGTGAAGTATGTTCATACCCATAATTGAACACAAATATTGACGTCCATAATCCTTTAACATCTTTAGTAAAATACACTTGTGTATCAAATTTGTTTTCTAATATTTGGATGATTAAATTCAAAGTTTGCACTGATGGAAATCTTCCATTTATTTAAAAAGGAGTTTTGAGGTGTCCGGAAACATAATCCAATACCCCAAATATACATTGAAGTGCTTTTAAAATGTGAAAGATTTTACAGCAAAACTGCAAACACCTGTTTTCACGCTTCACATTTTCATACTCTGGTATGTGCTGTATTTGTGCGTGGGATGGGATTTCCCTAAAGCAGGCATATCCTAATCTGCAATATGTTTAATTTCCTTTTTTTCAATAAGAGTTTTGGGTTGGATGAAATGGGATTGAGCAATATTTAAGAGGGAAAATGTTATTCTTTTTTGAGTGTGATAGCTGTCTGCAAAGTGCAAACTGAATGTGTATATGAATAATTCAATGGATTTAAATTAAATTCTAATCATGGTTCTTCTTTGATTCAGTTCAATTACCCCAGCTTTCTAACTTCCCATTCTGTTGAGAGAAATGTAATGTTGATCCTCCACACTTCGATAAACACAAAATTTAATTGGATTGGACTGAATTGTATAGATAATTATGAAACAGCCTATAGCTATACAAATGACTGATAGACAGGAACAGATCACTGGAGGTAAAAAGCTTATGCTGTGAAACACACCAATAAAATTAACTTAGGTATTGCATGCATGGCTAAATAGTAGTCAGGTGTTTGAATCATGAGTTGATAGAAAAGTGCATCAAAATATAATTGAGAAAATAATAATATAATCATTTGCGCTTCAGTTGCAAAACATAGTAGATAAATGTTTGACTGCTTTGATTGATTCGATTTTAAATATTAATAAGCTTTGACGTAAAGTATTTTATATGAACCAGTTTGATTTCATAAATATATTTTCCATTCACCCCAACCATAACAAATGTATGATTATGTTTAGTATTTAGAAACCCAAACCCACAATTATCATATCATCAAGATACTAGTATACTATGTACTGTACATACATGATCTTTACAAAGTGACACATCCAGGAGGAAGTTACGAAAACTGCAGATACAGATGTGAAAAAAGCACAAATATAGCCAAGCTGAGAGTAAATTTCAGGGGACGTGCGATTCTGGTGTTGTTGAGCTGGGGAGGAGGCTGTGAAAGCTTTGAATGTTGGGTTCACTAACCACAATGAAGAAATCCCACTTATTCTGTCTTTAAGGGTCTCCTTGCACTTAACCATTCGTACCGTGTTCGGCGCGGTTGAGAGAGGTGGGTTTCGGCACGGCACGATTGCACATGTACGAGCATGAGCATAAAAGGCGGTCCTGACGTCAATTGATATGCGACTGCTCCCCACGATGGACATTTTAAAAAATGCCGCCAAAGAGTTTGCAATGATTTGATAATCGGACAATTGGGCTTAAGCACAACAGGAATCAACTGGGCAAAATGTGAGTGCACCCTACCAGTGCAAATGACAGATTAGTAAGAGAGGTGTCATGAATGCTTAAGATTTTTGTCAAATCGAGTCCGCCTTTATCAAATCTTTCATGTCAAAACAAGTAAAAATTAAAGACCAATACAATCTGTTTTTATTGTGTATGTTTGTGCAAGACACTGATACAAAGAGGAAGCCTATTCAGGTTATCAAAAGAAACCTTCTGTAGGAAACTGAGACAAGACAAACAGGACATCTACATTGTTTATTAACACATAAAGCAACATATAAAACATCTATCCTAATCCTAAATAAAAAATAAGTCAAGATAACACTCTTCTACAATGCAGTCACCAATGGGTAAAAATGTGATGTAAGAAGCCCTTTGCCAAGGCAGCTGTCTTCGTGATTTCTAAAAGAGACACACATTGTTTATTGAAAACCTCATCCAAAGCCTAAAAAAAAACCAACCTGGCAACACAAAAGGCAGATGGCGAGCAAAGCTAAAAATCCTTCTGCAAATATTCATGTATGTGATGAAGTGTACCTAGTTGAGCTTGCATTTTTGGACCTCCTCCTCATTCCATTGTGGCAGAAAATACATTACCCTGCTATTTCATATACGCTGGCAGCACTAGCAGAACAGAAGAGATGCTGTTCTGACAGACTATGACAGGAGCACTGCCCTAGTTTGTCGCTTGAAGAGGCTCTGGAGTGTGTGTGTGCATGTGGGGTGCGTGTACGGGTTTGTCTGCGCATCCTGGTTGAATGCTTACGGTGTTGAACTGTGACACCCAGAGAGATCCAGACACTTGTTTTTTTTAATAAGCTTCTTCCACCAGTACTCATCAAGTGCAAAGAGCAACAAACACATCCACACACAACCAGAATGACATGCGCACACACACACACACACCAGAGACCTTGAGGATTCAGAAACACCTTGCAGTACTAACTGCAGACACATACGCCTCCACACAACCGCCTATGCTCATACTGTGACGTATCCCACCATTCATTTAAAGAACTGGTGAACAATAGCTTGTGAGTAGTGAATGGAATGAATGACCTGTGATAGATAAAGCTTTTTTTGTCTTAGCTCTTCAAGAGAGTGAGCGTTTTTCTCTTTTTTTTGGCTTTTTCTTGACATTTTGTGCTCTGTTAGTTCTTGTGACATTTCTCCTGATGGGATGAGAGCACACACCCACACACACACACACACACACACACACACACACATTAACACACATTAACACACACACACACACACACGCACACAGCTGTCTCACAGTGGTTGGTCAAAGGAGGGTAAATTGGCCCAGAATCTCAGGAGTGAGCCACAGCACTGGAGACTGTTAGGAAATTTCATGTCAGATAAATCTGTGCTTAGACAAGTTGCTGCTGTTGGTACACACCCATATGACATATACATACACGCCTAGAGTAATTGTCTGTCTGGCAACTTGTCTGTCTGCCCTATACCATCAGGTAGTAAACAGAGAGACAACAAGCATAACAAGCACAAAACACTGAAGCTAAACAGGGTAAAGGGGCTGATGTACTGCAGGGAAATGTATGAGAGAATTATGCTAGCAAAACATTTCAAACCAACAGAGAATTGTTTGTTAGCCTGACCCTGTTTGCTGCTCTTTTTGTCTGACAAACCACTACAGGATTCAGGGTTTCATCTTATACCCATGCACTGATAACATAAGCTCTCCTTGTGTGTCAAGACAAATGTCTAGAAGATACAGGTCGACAGCCAACAGGGTCAACAAAGGACAAAAACATTCCTACTGACTTGCAGGAAGCCATCTGAACTCTGCAAAAATACACATACACAACACGTTCCAAACACAACAAGAGGTTCTCCAACCAAAACAGGAAAAGGTCGTTTTTAAGTACTTGAACCAAATGGCAACCTTCGGGGATGAAAAATTAGGCCAACAGGGAAGTGCCAAAAACAGCAGTTCATCGAATGTTCACATGAGGGTGGCTTTAAAAGTGAGTCAATCCCCATAAAACCCCATCTAAAAAGTCCCAGATTTTCACATGTTTACAGCCTGGTACAAAGAAACTGTTACCCTATTCATGATAACGCTACCTACGTAGTCAGTCACTGCTTAGATGACGACCTCCGTAGCTATCGGAAGCCAACCACTTTGAGCTTAATTTTCGCCCTTCAGAAAACTCAGATGATGATAACTGCGGTCTTACAGCTTTACTTGAGTATAAAAATGAATTTTGACCAATTTCAAGCATGCACAGATGAAATACGTATGATGATTTTCACATTCATGAGTCTTTTCTGTAAAGTCAAATCATGAAGAAGCTGCATGGAAATTTTCTGGCAGTTAAATTCCAGCTTCCAAGTTCTCAGGTATTTTGCTCCAGTTAAACCTTCACTGCTGTTCACCAGCAGAGAAAAGATTGGAGCGCTGGTCAGCAAACATAGAACATATGTGACTGACCCAAATCCATGGCTGTTTGTTTGTAAAGCTCGCTAATGCGGCCTTTCATAGCCGCAGCATGGGCCTTGCCCACAGAGCAAACAACTAGAGAAAGACAGAGGTACGGAAACAACCAAATCAATTCAATTTGGCAAAATTAAAGGTCAGAACCGAGAGTGTAGGAATGGGGGGTGGATGTAAGTGAGGAAGGGGACTGACTGACTGTGTGTGTGTGTGTGTGTGTGTGTGTGTGTGTGTGTGTGTGTGTGTGTGTGTGTGTGTGTGTGTGTGTGTGTGTGTGTGTGTGTGTGTGTGTGTGTGTGTGTGGTGTGTGTGGGTGTGTGTGTGTTCGAATGACGGGTAGAAAGAGGTCAAGGCCCAGTGATCAGTGATTTGAGCAGCAGTAAAAGGCTTGTTCGGAGGGGGAGGGTGTCAGCAGACATAGTGGGAGCCCTCTAACTTCACTGTAGCCATCAGACATTACACACTGAGGGAAGGCTTCCTTTGACACTGATGAACTCTGCATCCGACGGAAATCATTCAAGCCTAAAAAAGTTCAGTTCTGGCTGTTTAAGACACACACATGTTCACCTTAGTGCTGGGAGCTGAAATAATCTGTTGAATCCAGTTGCTTACGTATCAACTTGTGGAAAATGAAAATACAAACTGACATACAATAGAATACACCTGAAGTTCATTTAGCTCAGGTTTTCTTTGCATATGGAAAACTGAATTTATGCACATACAGTATACCTATAAATATAATCCAGCTGCTTTTCTTTTACTGCTTTGTACAGTCTGTACGTCAGTTTGACTGACACATTAAGTTTGATTCTGTCAAATTCCATGTGGAATGAATTTTGCGTTTAAAGACAGCACATTTTTTATAGACTTTAAAGGAATACTTTGACATTTTGAGAAATATGTTCGCTTTCTTGCAGAGTTAGATGACGACAGAGCTACCACTCTTAAGATAGGTGTGTTAATATGAAGCCATAGCCAGTAGATGATTAGCTTTAGCTTAGCATGAAAGCCAGAAGCAGGGGGAAACGGCTGGCCTGGCATCTCTAAAGTTCACTAATTCATTTCATTAGTTTAATATGTACAAAAGCTGCACTGAAAAAATGACTATTTGCTATGGGGGGTTATGTGCCGGACTACTTCCTGGTCACCTCTGTAAAACTACAAATGGTCATTATAGAATTCATTATGTATACTGATCCAACAGATGATCATGTTAATTAGTGAGCTTTAAAGGCTCAGGTAAGCAGACATTTTTTACCCTTGGAGAGGGCCTACTAACTGTCTCCCTGATACCAGTCGTTATGCTAAGGTAAGCTAACCAGCTGCTGGCTATAGGTGCATATTAAGTGTACAGAAATGAGAGTGGTATCCATCTTCTCTGCAAGGAAGTGAATACACAATGTCAAACTTTAAACAAGGACAAAGTGACTTTCAAAGGTTTGTCCTTCAAAATACCAAAACAGAAGAATTTGAATATTTAACATCCACTTATTACTTCCAAATACAACACAAAGGCTCTGTGGGTGCTCAATGGAACACAGAAAAACGTATGGGTTGTTCAGTTCACAACTACATCTCTGTCTTTGTTCTCTTTTCTCTTATCACTTTTGTTTTGTCTCACAGATCCTCTCCTGTGGATTTGTCTTTTATTTAGAATTTCAGTTTTTGTTTCTCTCTCACACATACATACACATACATACACGTGCACAATGAACCCATGAGGTGAAGCCCACCCTCAGAGCAGAATCGTTCTCTGTCACTGAGCTGTATTTATAACCCCATCTATCAGCCAGCCCCGGCAATACCGCCCTACAAAGCCTCAGTGCAGTAACAATGAAATCACTAATAACATGATTTCTGCACAATTTTTGGTCTGAAAGTATAGAGATTAGGATTGATTTGGATAAAAATGATTAAATGGCAAGCTAGTAAACCATAATCCATCATCAATGTGCCAAATATTCATTTGTTGGGACAGTAAACAAACTTTAAAGCCATGTTTTTTTGCTTAAATGTTTTTGCAGTTACTGCACTTAGGCTTTGTAGGGTGGAATACATGAGACTATTCTCTGGACCAAGACCACCAGACAATCCCCCAGATACATATTACATCATACATTATGATGGGATGAGTGTTCAGTATGTGGGCATGTGTGTATATGTGCTTGTGTTAAGCAATAGGGACTTCACCACATTGGAAAAAAACAAACAGTGGGGAAACAGACAAAAGGGGAAACAAGCACAGAGAGAGATGGAGGCCAGGAGGGAGAGAAGGGCAAATGTGTAAGAAAGGGATTAGAGATGGATCGGAGTGGAGGTGGTAGTCGAGAAAAAAACAGGAGGGTGCTTTGCTTGCTGTCTGTATCTGCTGCTATCTGATGAGAGCGGAGATCTATATCCTCTTCTGTCCAAGGTCATGGTTGTTACATGGGAGCGTAGCAATCTCTCTCTCTCTCTCTCTCTCTCTCTCCCTTTCTCTCTTTCTCTCTCTCTCACACACACACACACACACACACACACACACACACACACACACACACACACACACACACTTACTGACGTATGGCTCTGCCGATAACTACAAGCAACCATTATAGATTAAAGCAATTAAACCAGAGGAGACCTTTGACCCAACATTATACCACAGTCAGGATCTTGTGTGAATCATAAGATATGTGTGTAGAAAAGGGCACGCTTTACATATGCTTGCCTCTGCACTAACTGCTCACCCTCATGTTAACCTTACAAAGCACTGCCTCTCCCAGCACCCTTAGGCCAATCCAATAAAAAGCTTCAAGTGTAATGTAGTTCCAAGACCAATTACAGATTACAGTAAAGGCCATAACATAAACCATAGTTGAGTCATGTTTTGCCCATGTTATTATGCGATCATAAATTCAATTGTATCTCCATATTTACACACTTTTCAGGCAGAATTTTGAGTTAAATTATTCATCTACCTCTATTAGTATAGTCTAATCAACATGCGCTTGCAGTGGAAGGAAGCACAGGCTCCCAGTCATGCTTCTGTGTTTTCTATGATTGAAGAGGTATATTTAGAGAGCGGGAAGACACAAAAATAGAAATAGTCCGCTCTTTTCCCCCACCAGGAATCTGCACAAGGAGGAGGATGCAGCAAGAAAAATGGAGTGGGTGCAAAGCAACAACAAAAAAGAGAGAAGACACATGTTCCACCATGTTAGAAGGAATACGGGGAGAGAGTAAAGACCGCATGAGGACAGCAGGACAGAAAGGATCCATGGGAGACCTGTGAGCATCCACCCTGCTGTTACATCAGTATGCCCTCAGGGTTCAGACAGAGGGTATGTTGAGCTCCCTCTGCTGGTGCAGAAAAACTCATCCACTCCTCCACCTCATCATTTTACTGTTGATAACAAAGACCTTCGGAGGATGCTCTCCATCAAAACAACTTATGAATGAAGTCTTTCCCGAGATATCTCATGTCCCCCAGTTTGCAGAAGTTTCAAACAATTCTATCAGTTCTGTGGAAGCACCGTGCACTGCCAGTCCAACATTTTTGGAACAGATCAATAGCTCTGGTTGTAAACTAAGCTGGTTGACAGCTTAACACTATTTTTCCGCTAGCACTATCAGCTCTATCAAAGGGACTGTGTTCTTAATTGAGCCTTGAGAGCTCCGTCTCTCTGTTTATGACAGCCTCGCTTCAACTCAGACTCAGAAGGAGTATTTCCTGGAATAACACGACTACTGAGATACGTGGGTGGAGAATATGCACACTCATAGACAAACACAAAGCACAGACACACTCAGACACACAGACACAGACACAGACACACACACACACACACACACACACACACACACACACACACACACACACACACACACACACACACACACACACACACACACACACACACACACACACACACACACACACACACACACAAGCACAAAGAAGAGCAATCTCTCAGCTGAGTGTGTGATAACAGCAGGAAAACTGGCAGGCCGACAAGGTAAGCGTAGGGCATAGAGTGGCTGACAAAATGGCTTCATTGGATTACTTTCCCATTGAGGCACATGCACACACCCTTCACATATACACACAAGTCGGGCAAAGGGCTTATAGGTGCCAATTAGGCCAATAGTCTTAACACAGAAGGGCAGGGAAATAACCAGACCTAGTGAGACGCACTCAGACAGACGTGGACAGATTATTTGAAAAGAGTATGTTAACAATGAAAAACCCTCTCACCTGTCAGTCACCTCAAACATTCTCAAGTTGGACATGAAACACACACACACACACACACACACACACACACACACACACACACACATACGTATAGCTCAGACATGCCCCTGGCCGTTTATCTAAATCAACAGGAGTTTCCTTTGGCTTCCAGTTGGTTTCATCATTCATGCTCATTTCAATGAATATTTCAACAGTGTGTTAGTGTCTCCTTCACATGCATTGTCTCCTGCTGTTAAAACCCACCTCCACTTTCTCTCTCTCTCTCTCTCTCTCTCTCTCTCTTTCTGTGTGTGTGTGTGTGTGTGTGTGTTTGCATCTCGCTCCCTATATATCCTCCAGAGCCTTTGTTCTGTGTGAACTCCACAGGGCTGTGACATACATTCAGCTGGCATGTACATGCACGCGGCTTATACTGTTAAGTCAACCAGAGACAGGAGATGCCATCAAACCTGTCAACTGTGTGCATTATGTGTTCGAGGTGATTCATTCGAGTGTGTTTGTGTGTGAGCGAGTGAGTAAGAAAAGACAAATCGTCCAGCTCATAAGAGGGATGGAGAGCTTCGTTTGAGCTACACAACATGACCGACTGGAGCTTTTGGGAATAGCGAATGAAATGATTCACAGAGTGACAATCCAGTCACAACTGTATCATCTCCAGTCACAACTGTCTGACAGCAACCAGATAAAAGAAACCCCACACGCACTTCCAGTTATAGTTCAAATAACCTACAGTCTGCTGTGTTGTAAATATATAACTTGTGTGCACACCGCTCTGTTCTCCATCTAGTGCACTTTGATTCATGTTTCAGCCCACCAAGCAGTCAGGAGTAGTTAGTGAGTAAATGCATTGGCTAATTTCAGGCTGAGCATCAATGTTAATACAATAAGTGAGAGAGGCTCAGCAGCAGCGTGTGACAAATTTAATGTAATTGCTGCTCCTTATTTGGCAGTATAGGCTACAGCAGAAAGAGAAAAACATGCAGGCTATCAGTGCTTTATAATGAAGATATCCACTAAGGGGGGGGGGGGGTGTTTTGGATTAATCTTCACAAGTTAGGCTACTTTTATGCGAGAACTATAATTATAGAGATTAATAAATGTGAAAAGATGCAGAAAGTGGCATTTCCACATCAGCCCTCTCTACATTCAGCATGACAGGGTTGCCTGTGTGTATATGTCATACAAATTTAATGTCAGTATGCTCGGAAAAGAAAAACGTGACGAACAGTCCCCCCGCTCTCTCTCCGTCTCCCAGCTTTTCTTTATGCATGATTCATAACCGAGCCGAGCACTTAACGGGAGTCTCCGCCGCTCCTCTCCGCTCCTTTCCCCGGCAAGTGGAGCCGCGGGATGGGGGTTCTCCATCCGCCAACACAGCGCACAACCCAAGTCATCTCCCACTTTAAAAGGTTCACACAACCCCGCGAGGACACCCACCTTCATTCTCCGGGTAATTCCGTAAGGCTCGGCACGGCGACAGCGCGTGGAAAAGAAGAAGCAGGGAGGATAGGAGGAAAAGGGATGGATAGATCCACAGGACGCGTGGTGGTGCCATTTTTCAGGCTGCGCTGCGCCCTCGCTGCATCCCTGTTAGCGGTGCCGAGTCGTTGAGCGCGGCTCTGCGATTGAGGAGAGAGAGAGAGAGCGAGAGTGCGAGCAGGGGAGAGGACGTGTGTGTGTTTGTGTGTGTGTGTGTGTGTGTGTGTGTGTGTGTGTGTGTGTGTGTGTGTGTGGGAGGGGGGGGGGCGTGGAGGACGTGGGGGGGGGGGACGCTGGGAAGGAGGGTCAGCTGCCTGGGGTGGTATGGAGACCCACACTTTTTACACTGTAAAAAAGGGAATTTAGCCTGATGTTTATTTAGCCATGCACGTCATTGTGCTTCAAACGTAATAAAAGACTATACATATCAGAGCAAAACCAGACCTTTTAGATGAGTCTAAACACATTTTAAAACATGTTAGTGGATTTTTTAAGGAGATGCAGAAACGTATAGCACATATATGTTTGATTTAATGTTTTGATCAGCTGTAGTTATAACAAATTGATAGTCTTCTCATTAGCTCCCCCTTTCAGGAGCAGTGAAAAGGATAATCCCTGAGAATTAGAAGCAATTACAGTCATGACCTTTATGAAAATAAGAGAAACAATCAGCTATACAACCAAAAGGTTGTTCCAACCTGAATGCAACATCCATATCCAAACTGGTGTTAGAATATTTAGGCAAGATCATCGTTTTAAATGGAAAATGTCCATGCAGTAAACTTAGTTTAGATGGATTTACCCGGAGTCACATTCTTGGGAAGAACAAACCTTGACAAAGCCCAACCATCTCATTATGGATCCAGAGTTGTTGGGATTTACAGTGTTTTCTGGGTAGCACCATGATAAACACTACCATCTCACTCTTGAAAATACTGTCAATTATTTTGATAAGCGACATGGGCACATGGCAATTACTGGATGAGTGAGCTCAGGCTTGCCTCTCTCTGTCTTTTGCCAGTTGTTGATATGGTTCCTGCAGAAGCTACCAGCAGTAGACAACACTGACATGCACAGCAGATTCCAATCAAACACTTTATGGAAATTTATTCGATTCTACATGTGTTTGACTGAAGTTTTGAATATATGTGTGTGAGTGTGTGTGTGTGTGTGCATGCATGCATGTGTGTGAATCTTGCCGTTGGTATCCCTGTCTTTAAACATGAATAAATATGAAATGAAATGTGGGAAAGTTAGAGAAGATTGATACCACCCTCATGACTGTGCAACGTATTCTCAAATATTGATTTGATACCTTAAGAAGCAGCGAGCCCAAGTCGACCGCGAGATGATGACAGACTGGAAAAGGAACAGCGATGGCTGCTTTTGGTGTTGGTTAGGTTTAGGCAACTAAACTACTGTTACTTGACCT
Organism: Echiichthys vipera; assembly: GCF_963691815.1. Lineage (NCBI taxonomy): Eukaryota > Metazoa > Chordata > Actinopteri > Perciformes > Trachinidae > Echiichthys > Echiichthys vipera. The sequence goes on along the minus strand of NC_139840.1, from coordinate 18,060,014 downwards.
GTTTTAGCCTACAAAAGGTGACCGTTAGGGTTAGGCATGAAAACAACTTGGTTAGGATTAGAAAAAAGGTTATGATTTAGTATAGTACGTCTTAGACATGAACGGAAACAGGAAAGGAACCCGCTCGCCTGGGTGAAAATACTGTGTTTTGGGTTTTGGTGTTTTTTGCTGTCTTATACTACGTCTCCTGCTTTTTTGGAATACTCACAAAATAAATATGTGGAATACACACAGATTACAGTGCATTGCTTTTTGTTGTAATATGTACGAAAAATGCATAAGAACAGTCTGGTCTATGCAGTCAATATGAAGCTACAGTCAGCAGCTGGTTGGATTAACTGTAAACAGGAGGAAACAGTTAGCCTGGCTTTGTCCAAAGGTAACCAAATCTGCCTATACCCGTACATCTAGAGCTCACTTATTAATTAATATATATTTAATAATTAATAATTAGAACCCATTTTCACATGTAATTTGCCATTTCTCTTGCTGTGAATGCACAGCTGAAGAAACGGGGTAAAGAGATCTCAAAGGTCGCCTGATGTGCTGGGATATTTTCCCTGCATGCTGCAGGCAAATGTGATGTAACCCCGTTGTGATTTATGGAAGGATCATGACCACAATTATATTTACCACGAGTAACGTTCTTCTATCACGCTTCTGTCCCAAATGAGGCTCCTGAAAGAGCTATAAAACTGTCAAACATTCCCTGATTTATGCTGAAATTCTGTTTTACCCCCTCCCGGCCATGTGTGTTGCTGTGGAAGTGTGTGTTGGCTTTTGTGCTTTTTCTTTTGTGTGTGTGAAGCAGCCACCTCCACAGATTTGTTAAGGGTCCAATTATGATGATGATTTGTTTCCTGCAATGGCTTTACTTGGATGACCTAATTTCCTCATTGAGTGTGGGGAGAAGAAAGAAAAAATACTCATCCTTTTTTCTTCTCATCCCCCTACTCACTCCTTCCTCCTTCTCTTTCTTCTTCTCCTCCTTCTTCTTCCGCTGCCATGATGCTGCATTCATCCGCACGGTGACAAAACATTGCTGTCATGCATTCCAGCAGTGACAACGTGACACGGCCCCTTAAACCCTTGTCAATCCCTCTACTGCACTTGTACACGTGTGCACCCAAACACTCGCGCACATATCCCGAATGCCTTGTGGAAGAATGATCTTGCCAGTGCCAAGCATCGCTTTTGCATGATGACATTCGAACGTGCAGTGACAATTCCCTGACAAAGCGGAGCGATAGTAGCCTACAACAGACATTTACATGTGTCATGTGTTTCCTTACACCCACACACATAACTCTATCTGTGTTTTGCACTGTTCTCTCTCTTGACTGAAGCTTATAGAATTTATTTCCACAAGGAAGCACTGATCTTTTCCTTGCCCTTTCATTCAATTTTTAAGGGATCTTCTTTCACTCATTTTCCCTCTTTTGACCTCTAGAACATCACCCCTCACCCTGCTCGGCCTGGATGGATCAGCCATTCACTTTATCTGTTTTGGTCAGCTTACCGGCTACCCTACTTCTCTCTCTCCTCTCCCTCCCTCAAACATACATTTAACTCAGAGTCCCTGTCTGAAACAATAAAGGACTGTAATAGAGTGGAGATGAAACTTGGATAAGTGCAACAGGCGGCATAGCAGGAGTGTGTGCAAGAGTGTGTGCTGCATGCATGTGCCATTGGCGGCGATCACTTGTTTGACAAGGGGCAGAGGTGATGACAGGGTCGTCTGCCTTGCCAGGAACTCCCCCCCATAGCCACCACACTCTATATACACACACACCCTTAGCCCTATTCAAAGCCACTCACTCATGTGGTAATGTCTCTATTGTGACAGCCTGAACGCTTTATGGGCAACAGCTTGGTGCTGGCATTTGGGCAGAGGAATTAGTATGTGTTTGTGTGTGTGTGTGTGTGTGTGTGTGTGTGTGTGTGTGTGTGTGTGTGTGTGTGTGTGTGTGTGTGTGTGTGTGTGTGTGTGTGTGTGTGTGTGTGTGTGTGTGTGTGTGTGTGTGTCTGCGTGTGTGTCTGTGTCTGTGTCTGTGTCTGTGTCTGGCTCATCCAGTGTGAGCTCGAAGCAGTGAGAGCTCCGCTACTTTGCTCCATACCTAGCAGTGGATTGCAGGACAGGGGCTGGGAAGCAGAGAAAGTTGTAACCACGAAGATTAAAGGACGAGACTGCATGTGTGCGTGCGCGCGCGCACACACACACACACACACACACACACACACACACACACACACACACACACACACACACACACACACACACACACACATACACACACACACACACACACACACACACACACACACACACACACACACACACACACACACACACACACACACACACACACACTTTCCACTTCACTCCCATCTTACTTTCCTACTGCCATGTCTCAGTTAAGCAGGCAGAGCAATTCGTCATGTCAGAGAGCCCTGGTGCTGCCATACAACAAAAGGTGAAAGGGAGTGTGGGAAAGGGCTGGTGTACAAAGCCCTCCCTGCCCCCGTCTGTCTTCCTGTCTTGGCTGCATACGCAGGCCGAGAGCCCCTTCAGCATCCCCCAGCCTGTAGTCTTCAAGGCCCCCATCCCATCAGGAGCGAGGTTGCACTTTTTACTGTGGCCACCAATCCTAAAATGTATTAGCTCATTCTGTGCACACACAAAAAAATCTCAACATCAGCTCTCTGGAGCCCCTAAAAAAAAAAAAAAAACTTTAGCTCCGTCCAAACAACCATTCAGGCTGAGATAGAGGGAGGGAGAAAAGGGGGGGCAGAGACATAAAAACAACTATTCAGGGAGGAAATTCTGCCAAGAGAACAAGAAAGAGTGGGAGGATCTCCTTGAGACTGATACCAGCTATGTAGAAAGAGAGAAAAACAAACAGAAAGAAAGAAAGGCTGAGAGAGGAGGATATTCACACTATTCCAAGTATCTTCTCATCTGGGCCTTGTGCGCCTGATTTTCTCCAAATATTGGGAGCACACACACACACAGGGAGGGAGAGAGAGAGAGGAGGGGGGGGGGGGGGGCTGCTCTAACTGCTGACTCAAATGCAAAGTGAACGTTGTCTGGCATATAGCTGAGCCCGGAGAGAGATGTTTACCGTAAGTCTGCTAGGGAAGAGCAGTCAGTGTCTTACCACCATGTCCTTCTTAAACAGAGAAATAATTCAGCAATCAATGAAAACTGACCTTGCCTTCCTGTATCACATTCTTGCCAGAGCTGACCTACGAGCCGACGATGAAAACAACATGCAGATCCAGCAGGGGAAGGGAGGTGGGCAACAATTTGAACAACATGAGGTCATTTTTAAAACAATTTTTCAATTGAATCAGATAAATACATATCTTTTTGTCCCTTACAAAATTGTCTTGTATGTAATGATTACAAATGGGAGCACATTGAGACGTTTATGATATTTGCTTCAGCCAGTTTCACATCATATCAAAGGCGCCAAAAGAGAGAAGGATGGGTGGATAAAAGGAAGGATGGAGTCATCATGACGAATTGGCGTTTTCCCAAACAGTGACAGTCTGTTGGCAGAGAGAGGAGGGAGAGATGCCCAACTCAGAGCTCAACCATTTCCTGCTTGCTTAGTGCCTTATATCAATAGTCTGGCTGAGATTGAGTTGAATACAAAAGGATTTAGGCTTTACTGCCATACATATGGATCACACAGAACTGCCGTCATCAGGTCTCCAGTCTCAATAAAATGTGTAGCTGATGCCTAAGTGACAATTAATCCTTGGTCAAATAGTGTCTGAACCTATGCAGGACATGAATACAGGAGTGAGGCAGCTGTTCCCACCTAAAATGATTCAGTGAAGAATGAGAAGAATTTTGGTTTATAAACCATAGCCATATGTCACAGAATACATGTTGAAATGTCACAGTAGGAAAAGCACAGGTGTAAATAATAAAAGCAGTGATGGATAGATTCCATTTAGCTGCCTCAGAATCAGGGACCTCGTGCATGCTGGCTCACTGTCACACTGCCATGGCTAACTGGGACACTTGAATACGGAGCTATCATTAATGATATTAGCAACACCTGTGCTTTTCCTGCTGTGCCAATTTAAATAGTCTGCTGTGAAAAAGGTCATGTTTCCCTCCAAATAAACATGGTGTATTTACTTATTTAGGCCTACCTTTCCGGTGAGGTTTTGAGTGTTCTGAATGTGAAATTGATTCGGCAACATGTACACCACTTTCTCTCAATTCAGTGCTTCACATTTTTGAGACCATTGCATTTACTACTATTGACTCTACACCTGTGAGCCGTGACTTAAAAGTCATGAGGTTTCAACATGTCCATTTAATTAAGGGATTATAACTAAGATTCAGGAACAAGACTGCTCTAATTCAATCACCTGTGCAGACCTAAGTGTGTCTAACCCTCTCTCATGTGTTTGTCTCAGTACTCGCACCCATCCCCTCAAGTCTTCTCATCTTCCCCTCTCAGCAGGGTGCCACGGTGAATCAGTGGTTAGCACAACAAGAAGGTTGTAGACTTGAACCCCGGGGGTGTGATGAAGCCAAAATCTCATCAAGGTGTAGCCCCACCTAGAGGCTCGACCCCAAGGTTCGCAGATGTTCCAGCCACACTATGACCCTGTTGGACTCCGTTTGACTCTGTTCAACCCTGTGAGGGACAGTAGCTCAGTCTGTGGGGACTTGGCGTGGGCACTGCTGAGGTGCCCTTGAGCAAGGCAACAAAACCTCAACTGCTCAGGGTGCCTGTCCATGTGTGGTTTGTGCATGTGTGTGTATTTTGGGTCTGTGTGTGTAATGTGTAAAAAATAATAATAGCAGAGTGAAAAAATGTAATTTGATCAGACTGATGTCTTCCTTACGAACACATAGACTGATGAAACAAAAGTAAACTAAAGCATAACGAAATAACATAATGTAAGCCAACATTAACAAAAAATAAAATATTAAAAACAAATGAAAGGAGCCCCCCCACAGTAAGTGACTTTTGTGTGCTAAAGGGCAGAAGGTAGCAAAAGCAGTGGGCAACAGAAAATAATTGCATTTTTAGGTAGCACAAAGGCAGCCGAATTCCCCGCCGTGCTCACTTATTTCAATATGGTGAGATAAGGTGTGAAGAAAGTCTGCATGGAAAATATCAGTTTGAGTCTGGCAAACCAAAACAGTGAGCTCAAAGAGGCGGAAAGCTGCAGAGACCCTTTCACATTACGTCAATTCCATTGACAGTTAAAATCAAAAGTATTTCTCAGCTGCAAATAAACACTTTCACATACAGGAAGTGTGGATTTGTCTTTCACCTTTCCTTCACACACACACAAACGTGTGTACATACCAATATGTACACATGTTGGTGTGATTTGTCACCGTCTCTCTTGGCACGGACAGGCCTGCGCTAATGGACGGGCACTCTTTGTGTGCTAAACAAATTAGCTCCATTACTAAGAGATAGACAGCAAGGTTGAGAGGGAAAGAGAGAGAAAAAATAAAGGTCCAAGATAAGGGATAGAGAGGGAGATAAATGTAGTGAGAGGTAAACATAAAAAGAAAGGAGGAGCAGGGAAGAGATTTATGCATGGTGCACAATGAATAAGAGAGAAGTCATCTTATTAAACACAGTTCTGTGTGTTTGAATGTGTATGTGTGAGCCAGGCTAGACATCTAAGCGCTTTGAGCCCTTGTGAGAGGGTAAATGTGCATTATCGTCCATCCATCACTCACTCATTACTCATTCACTTACTTACACTCAGACACACACATACACACATACATGAATGCTGATACGCCCTAATACGTGCACTTAACACCAGACTGGATGCGAGCGAGACACATTTATCTCCATGCAACTGTGTGGAAACGATACTGAGTGCATCTGTGAATGTGTGTATGCGTGTACGAGCGAATGTGATCCGGCAGGTTTCAGGTCAAAGCAATCCTCTGTCAAGTGATTGGATAGTAATCTGATTGACAGGCAGACTCCCTCGTTTATCATCCATTTTCATACTTTATTATCTCTCCCTCCTACTGTATGCATTCCTGTGTTCCTGTTACACCCTCTCACTTCACCTACCTTCAATTCCCTTTTTACCACCATGTTTGTCCTCCCCTCCCCTTTGCTACTCTCCATCCTCCCTCCATCCTGTCTCACTCTTGATGATATAAACACATCATTTCTGCTGCGCTGTGATCGCATTACCTGTGGTCACGTCACTCATAACCACCGCACCTCTGCCATCTGGAAGTGTGTGTGTGTGTGTGTCAGTGTCATCAGCCCCTTTATAGAAATGTATAAATATATGCCCTGTATGGTCAAAGGGAACTAAAACAGGAGCAAAAACACTTTCCACTAAGTGATAGTGGCACATGTGGTGGCCTTGAATGTTTCATCTGGAATTACTACAGTCATATAGGATTGTATGAACTGGAAAGATGACGCTTTTCAGTGCTGGCATGCTGTATCAATACAGAGATTTCATCCAGACCACACAGTGGAATTGTAATCGTAAGCAGAGTTTCACTGGACTCATGAAATCATCTCTGGCTTTTTTAGAGACCTGTATAGAGCTAAGATCATTGTCAGTACTCTTTAAACTTGACAAAAACATTTCCATGTCAAAAATGTTTGAAAAAAGATTACATTTGAAAGTCTGTTAAATGGGTCATGGTAGCAGGGTCTTCAGTCTCTTTCCACTCATTTTCTGTCAGCTTTTTACTTTTCTATTTCTAACAAAGACTAAAAAATGCTCAGCTCCCATTGGGCATGAGAGGCAGAGTACAGACAGAGCATCACATAGTCACAATGACAGGCATTTTTCAGTTGCTATGTCACCTACTGTGTATGTTTTCCAGGAATGGCAGAGTTGGTCTATCACTTTGTTCCAGACTGAAATGCTTAAGCAATTATTGAATGGGTTATGATGAAAGTTGGTATGCATATTTAAGTTCATGTTGTTTCATGACTAATTATTTTTTTAGAATTTTAGAATCAAAAATAATTTACCGTCTACTTTTTTGTGTGGGAAAAGGCAGACATTTGGTGTGCATTTGCAAAATCTGCTATCAAAAAGATCACATTAAAAAGCATTTATATAGAAATACAATACACAATAGAAGCTACAATAAAGGCACATTAGGTACTTGATGGTGAGGACTGAATCAAGGTTAGATAAGTAGATATAAAGCGATTTAAGAAGCTGTTGTCGTTACAGTTCAACTTATTTTATGGCAATAGGGACAAATGATTTTCTGTAGATGTTTTCTTTGCACAGTGGATGCTGTCTGGCCCTGATGGCAGTAGCTGAAAATGGTGATTCAAGGGAGGGCTGTAGTTGTCTAAGATGTTGCCACTTAAGCATTGGGTGCTTTGCCATGGTGGTAGGACAGTGGGGAATGTTTGAAGCATGTAAGTGTCATGAATTACATTACATTTATTTAGCTGACACTTTTATTGAAAGTGACATACAATAACTGTATTCCACTGTGTGGATACAACTCGTTGCTAGAATTATGTGTAGAGATGTGTTGAGTTTCTGCTGTCCCGATGTCAATGGGGAGCTTGTTTCACCATTGTGGAGCAGTGACAGCAAAAAGTCGTGATTTTGTTGAGTGGTAGCTGGGCCCCCTTATTAGTGAGGAAGTAGCAAACCCATTGGCAGTAGCAGAGCGCAGTCTGGGACGGAGCCATTCACAGCACAGTAAGCAATTAGCAGTATTTTGAATTGGATTTGAGCCGCCACCATCAGGCAGTGCAGGGTGTGAAGGAGCAGTGTTGTGTAGGGGAACTTGGGTAGGTTGAAGCTGCAGAGGTTGGATGTCAGATGCAGGCACACTAGCCAGGAGAGAGTTAAGAAGTCTAGGCGCAACCAAAAGAGCGCTGCCGTGAGAAATACCTGCAAAACTAATGCCATTCCCTCTAGCCTCACCTGTTGTGTGTAGTGCTAATTAGCAAATGTTAGCATGCTTATACACCGAACTAAGATGGTAAACAGAGGAGACATTATACTTGCTTAACATTGTCACTGTAATGAGGATGGCTACACTGACAATAATCATAGTCAAAAACTCAATTTCTTTAGCTCTTATATAACAGAGAGAAATAGTGTTTGCCAAAAGGAATTCTTAGAGGAGTACTCTGCAGTTCGGTACTTCATTTTCATAATGTTGGGGGACTCACAAGAGCCAAATGATAACAAAACAAGAACCAGTCACATCTGAATAAGAAAAAGTTGGGACATCCTGAATTTTAGTTCTGAGACCTCTAAATTGGATCCCACATTTCAATGGAACCAATCAGTTTTTTGTTAAGACGCCGCTCCATGCCTAGCCCTCATCAGAAAACGGGGAATGCTTCTTTCAGAAAATGACCCTAGCTAACTGCCATCAGTGTGTGAGAGCACTGAGGGAAGATACTTTTTTCCTGTTTATGTTTGCTAGAAGAAAAACTGGAGTTCAAAGTGAGCTGCACCTCTGCCCCTATAAGGTCTAGGCCACTGTACCTCAATTAGACAGAGGGTGATTGATCTGATGGTCCTCAATTAGAGGGCTTCCTTACCCCTGGCCTACCAACCTCTAACCTTTGTATGGCTGCATTTACAGTTTGAAAGCCAAGCAGAGAATGCAACCCTGTAATGCAATGCACACACTTTAGAGGAGGAGAAGAGAAAACACTTTACCAGAGTTTCCTTTGACATTATCAAATAGATTTAATGATATGCTACAAGCCTAATTTAAACTCATAGCAGCTGCTTGGGATCTATAGTGCCATGTCATTTAACAATCAATATCTTTTTCAAACACACAAACACTAACACACACACACACACACACACACACACACACACACACACACACACACACACACACACACACACACACACACACACACACACACACACACACACACACACACACACACACACACACACACACACACACAAACACACACAAACACACACACACACACACACACACACACACACACACACACACGTACATACACCCTGGGAGGAATCTCTCTTATCGGGAAACATCAGATCAAGAAGATACACTTGAATAGCTATTGGGGCCAGATTGACTCACAGTGAGGCGACTGGGGATCAATGTTTTTTCTTGAAAGCTAAACTCATCCTGTTGTTGTGTATGTGTTTAAGGGTGTGTGTGTGTGTCCAGGGAATCCTTGCACGCCCAACCAGCTGTCTGCTAAGTTCACGGCAGATTGATATTAAGATGGTGGCGGTGAGAATCAGAGGACATAAAGGCAGCCTCGGGACAGCCAGAGCGCCTCCCTGGACCCAGCCGACGAAAGAGGCCTCTGGTCGAGCTCCCCCGCTGGGCTCGAGAGACAAAGACAAGTGCCTGTGTTTCCAAACATGGGCCCCTCTCACCACCCAGAGGTCAGGAACTTAGAATAATCTAGCTCAAGCAGGAGGGACCATGCTTTCTCATGCACACACACACAAACACACATCTAGGCATTAAGGCTTTGATATGACCCTGCTTAACCCAACAGAGTAACAAATGGCGGGGTGTCACAGGGGGAAGAGAAGGGTTTAGGCGGCGAGTTTCTAAGGGTAGGGGATCTACGTGGGCAGAAAGACAAAAAGGTGGTGGTGGTGGTGGTGGTGGTGGTGGCGGGGATGAAAAGGGCAATCAAGGGACATGTGCTTGACAAACTGAGCACTAGCTCATGTCTGCTCACAGGTAGAAACAAGAAGCAAGAGGATGAGATATGGACTGAATGGACTGTATGATCAAAGCAGAGAAATAGCGAGAGATGAAGAGAGAGGGAGGCCTTGCTGCATGAATGACTTTGCTGGTCTAAAAGGGACACATGCACTTTGATCTTCATCTAATAATATTTCTCAAGCCACATCTGAAATGCCACTACCACAGAGAGACAAATGACGGATGCAAAAATCAATCAGTGGATTCATCATCTGCCAGACACAAATCTGGGTTTCAAATGCTTTTGTACAGCACCTATCAAATGTGTAGCCTTTATTTAAGAACTGTAGTGTCCAGAATGGGAGGTCTAAATGATTCAAGGCCATCTGACATTTTATCTCTTTGGCCTCACAACTTACTGTACTTCCATGAAGAGCACAATGATGTCGGCTATAGCCTAGGGGTTGCATTAGTTGTACTTTTGCCTCTCTCGACTACTGGGCTAAATTTGGATGACTCTCTCAGAGGCTGTCAAACTCACTTTTGCCATTCACTCACTGCAGGGGAAGTACGCCATCTAGTGCATCAGTTTGAAGGTTCACAAAGGAAACTGAGAATACAGAGGAGTAGTTTGGTGTCTGGGAAGAAAGCATCACCCTGGACTCTGACAGTAGGCACCATGCTGTCACACGTTTTTGATTTCCAGTCAGATTTAGTAGAGCAGCTGTACAAAATCTGTTGATGACAATCCATGAAGTGATTTATTTCTATATTGAGGAGGGAATAGAATTTGAAGAATGGAAGACTATATCAACATACAGTATATAAATTGAATTTTCCAAAACAAATTTCCAGAGTTTTTTAGGTACACCTTGCTAAAACTGATGCCTGTCCTGCAATAAATTTTACCTGCATGAAGATTATAATGTTCCCTTTTAGAGAAGTGTTTAACCTTCCTTTTGGAGGCTGCAGTTTGTGGTGTTGAAGATATATTTTATTATATTGAGATTTATACACTGATATACTGTATATTAGATGAATAAAATACAGTTGTTGAGCACAAAATATCACAATTAAAAAACTTTTCATGAAAACATGTTATGATGTCTTACTAAAAAGTGGTTTGCCTCTTTGATGACTTTAGGTTTGAAAGATGTATCCTACTTTTCAAGCATCTTTGAGGATGTTTGGCACCAAATGTCAGTCTTAATGTACAAATAGCTGACACAAACACAAACTGTGATTATGTGAAGTGTATATAAAGTGTCATGAACGGTGCAGGGAATAACTCAGAGGAGCAGGACCCGAAAGAGTAAGATTTAAACAGGTATTTGATCAACGAAGACCAAAAACAAACAAAAACCAGGGAACAGTAAACAGGAACAGGGTCTGGGTGAAGACGAGGGGAAAACCAAACGCGGGGATCAGGAGACGAAACACGAACGGATGGTGGAAAACAGGAACTCGGAAACTATAACAAAAGAAACAAATAAACGATTAACACAAAACAAAGCAACACAGAAAGGTAACACGATCATCAAGTAGGTAGCCAACCAAATGAGAGCCACAAACCACGAAATAGCAATACGGTCCGGCACCGGACGTGGGTCACATCTGGCTCTTTATCCATAGCCTTAACGAGGAGACGAGCCACAGCTTGGCGGAACCAGGCTTACCAGCTCCAACAGACAAACACACAGGGAAAGACACAAGCAGGGAGAAACAGACAGAGGGAGGCAAACTCACACAAAAGGAAGAGGGAAGAGACTGACAAGACCGGAATCCTGACAATCTCATTTTAAGATCATACCAACTAACAAAACTTTAAATGTTCATATTTATTCTGGAACTCACATCCATAAATCTTGGAAGGACTGTGAGGACATCAGTGGTTCTGTGTGGGTTGTCCACCTGGTCTTGGCAATGTTAGAATGTCTTCATCTTTCAAAAACACTTCGTGTGAACAAAGAATTATAAACTCTCCCTCCAGGAATCTCTATCAAGCTACTGTGTCACTGTGCAGCAGCTGCAGGTCACCTGTGCTTTGATCCTGGTTGTTCAGTGCTTGATACTAAAGGTTGCAGACCTCTCTGTTCCTTCAAAACATAATGTGTGTGGAGAAAAGAAAAGAAATATTATAGTTGATTAGGAGCCAAATTAGAATGTCAGTCCCATCATTTTATTGCACTTTCACATTGATGACTCACATACACACAAAACTAAACTACATGCAGTTTGATTTATCTCTGTAAAACGGCAAAATTATGAGGTCTGAATATAGACTAAGAATAAGAATATCTGCTAAATGGGGTAATTTATTAATACTCAGATAGCCCTTAGGTGAGAAGGGGTTCTTCAGATTAAGAAACAATGTAACAATCCTTAAAATATACTTCTCCTTCTGGCTTCTGCTTGAAGTGAGGTAGCCCAAAGAGATGTGCTCAAAGCCCACATGTCTCTCACTGCTTTAATTGTACCTATTGTTAATTAGGTATAATTCAAATGATATAAGATCATAAACATTTGTTTTTCAGAACGTTTCTGTTAACTGCAACAAACATTATCTCAAAATGAGTACTTTTGTACTTTTTACCAAAGCAAGTGCAAGTCCACTCCACACTCAACAGTACAAAGCAGCAACACAATAGAAAAACGTGGCCACCGCCTCCCTGCTAATCTACCCATTTGACCAAATCTAAAGAGAGGAGTTGACAATTTGCTGTCTATAATAGGGCTGGCCAAAAGAGACAAATTACTGAAGCGGTGAAAACCCGCGCCACCATAGATCAGCTGTGGCATTGCTCGTCTCCCAACCGTGAAGAGCTGCGGGCCGAGCGCCTCTATAATTAAACCGTTTATTGATTAGACTTAACGCGCTCCTGCGCCCTCTGGACCGTGAGCCGGAGGCGCAGGGTGGGTCAGTCACTCACTATGCTAATGTCTATGGTAATATGGCCACCGGTTTGAGTCGATTATTGACGCGCTCTCTAAATGGACGGTTGATCCACAATTGAAGCTTTATTCAAAGGGGTCAGTGGCAACAAGATTGATACTGGGGCAAGAGATCAGTTTCATTTCAACTCCACCGGTTTCAGGAAATGAATTGGAAATGACTTATTTAATTGAAATATTAATTGAAAAGTAAATTACATTTCTCAGCCCAAGAGGGCTTTTTGTTCATCCCGTCATATTGAACAGAAATATATAAGATCCATTAATAGAGGCACTGGGGAATCGGTCAGTTGTTGAGTATCACCTCCTTACTTTCATTTAGACATTTTAAATGTCTTTATATGTCTATATGGGTGTGAGAGAGAGAAAGAGAGAGAAGAGAAGAAAAAGACAGATAAAAAAAGAAGAGCCTAACACAATACAAATCCTGGGGTTAACTAAAAGAGCAAGGCACCAGAAGAGAACTGGCCATATTCGTCACCTTCTGAAACAAGAGAATAACAATACTTGATGGCTGATGGACCTCTGGTGGGTCCTGAGATGGGGGCAAAGCAGAACATCATGCAATCAGTCTGAGAAAGGTTGGTGTATTGATCGTCGTGTATGGCTCCACCATTACATATCAGAAACATCTCTGCTCTTCTCAACACTTCTCTAGCTCTAAAGCTGACCTGAAGTGCACTGCTCTTTAAAGCAATCCATCCCCAGACAACCACGCCGAGGCACAACCGTCTTCCAGACTCAAACCCAGACACATAGTTCTTTGTTACAGCACACCTGGCCTTTATAGAAGTTTTCTAGCTGTTTTTCTTACTCAAAATGAACTTATCATTGTGTACACAGACAGGAGGGAGGTTAATCAGATTGTCTGGTTATTATAATTCCTCCATAAAAAAAAGACAGATTCACATATCCTTTATCTTCCAAAATGAATCAATATTCCTCAGTGTTGGATAAAAGATAAAATTAAACCTTGATCTGTCTGGATCTGATTCTTCATCAAACAGAGAGAGCAGACACAGCCAATCTGATGAGACACTCCTTTAATTACTGCTCTTATTCGCAATATGCCAAGCACATTGTGTCTTTGCCTGCAGGTCCTGTTTGCTTTGAGTCGAGCACCTGTTTGTATGTTTCATATCAGGAAGCACTCCTCTCCTCAGCCTGGGCCTAAAAGCCCCATATCAACTGTAATTGACTGGCTTAGAAGAGTACACAGAGGGCACAAACACGATTTCGAGTGTGTGAATCTTGCATGAGTGGGTGCACACAGTGATCAGAAAGTTGTGGTTTGAGGCAGAGATTTTTGGTTACCTTATCCCTTTTCTCACACTGTTCTGTGAATGGTTCTGTAAAACAGTAACCACATTTAATGCAGACTTAAAAGTCCTGTGTGTTGGGTTCAGAACATTATCAATAACAGTAAACAAATATTTGCTACGCAGTAATATAACAATAATGGCACCCTAGGAAAAGAATACAATCACTCTCCTTCTGTGTATGTTTTGGTCAGTCTGGCCTCATCAGTATTTGACCACTATGAGTGGGAAACATTGCCCTTATATGTCATCATCAAAGAATGGGGACACAATTTGTGATGACGCCCCTAGATGCTGAGTCTGATAAGAAATCCCTGATGCCATATCAGAACTGGACATGTGTTTTGAACTCGTCTCCCCCTCCCTGCTTCTCCACTCTCCACACCCTTTGACCCTTTGAGCGAAACTCAAACTCATTGAAGAGTGAACAAAATGACGTCAAGGTCATTAAATGAAGAACCATGTAAGACTAATTAATGCTAGACAAACAGACAATGTCAAAGAAGGGAAATTTATCTGTTAACTAATGGAGAAAGACTTCACCCCCCCCCCACCCCCCCTCTAACTCAAGATATGTTTTATTGCCCTCTGCGTTTCTTTCGAAGGAAGCACAGCTCCCCACAGACTCTTATCTGATGGAAGGAGACAGAGACTCACATTTTTAACATGTTCTTAAAGAAAACTATTATAGGAAGTATAAACTGTTAGAATGTGTATTTTATTCATCTGTAAAGAAATCTGTGTTGTTTGAAACGACTCTGGTCGTGTTATGATCAAGATTGCCAAAGTTACAGAAATGTTGTGATATTAAACATGACCCTGTATCTATTGACATTAAGAAATCAACTAGGGATTATCTTTTAAGTTTATCCCAGTCTGTATGCATGTATCATTTGAGCATACTGTATATTATCTTCGAGGATTGTATTTTAACACATTATCAAAAATCTTTAGACCACTATCACAGAATGATTATTTTAACATATGAGTATGTTAATATTTGATGTTATTGCAACATTCCCACAGGATTATTAACCAAGAGAAAGCTAACATTATGTATTACTGTGTTCATTCACTGTTTATATTCATACATTTGGTGTTTTGGTATGTCTATGCAAACCGATCCTCTTCTTTTGGAACAGAGGAGAGGGAGTTTCTCCCACTTTGAGCGGGGAAATAAATGCATCTCATTATCCAAGCCACACCTCAGAACTGGACTTAAAGATAGTAAACCCAAGCTGTCTCTTCAGTCTTCTACTCCCTTTTTCTCCCTTTTTCCTTCTTCTCTTTCACTTAGTCTTGTCTATTGTGCAGTCTTTTATTTTGTAACATCTATCTAGTTTATTTTACTTTATTTTTATAAGTAACTTTCTTTGTTTCAACAATTATGTTGTTATTATTAATCAGTCAAACGTCGTTTTAAGTTAGTGCTCGTGTTTTTGAGAACAAGATTATTTCTATTCCGGCCAGAGAAATTAAGCTTTAGTCAACAGCGCAAAGTTACCCTTTAAAGTTTATATCAAATCCAGGTTTCACCAAGAGCTCGCAAGAAGAGACCAGCTCTCTTCCACCTAACTCAAAGCTGACCCTGCAGAAGTGTCCAGAAAGACTCCTTTTTGGCTTAAAGCTGAAGATTTAGGGTTCACAACGAAAGTGACCCTTGAATGCTGAATATCCGTGCCACGGTAAAGCGTCCCCTCTCGAGAGACTGTCCAGTGCATTTCCATATCATAGCTTTTACCATGCCCATTCATTTTTTTGTGTTATTCTGATGTGTGTCATTTCATGTTATAATCTATCATGTATATTACAATATATTCATATTTTTGTAGTAAAACCCCTAAAACCCCCGCTGTTGTCTGTTTCATTCTGTTTTGCAAAGTTCACTGTTTTAGTAGAACAAATGTTTTCAGATTGAGATTGATACAATTAAATGATAAAGTAATTCATAAGAGAAACTGATATAAACATATCCTTTTATTTCTTACAGACGATTCCTGTCTATACGATGGTGGTGCCCCCTTTTTAACAAGGTATAATTAATTAGTCTAATTAATACTTAATAAGGTGATTTATTAATTTATTATAATACGTGTAGATGTCCTACTTATGGAATGAGAATGGGTTGTTGAAACTGTTGGCCCCCCCTTTCAAATTCATGTCCCGCTAGTTAGCTTTGATGAGTACTGCGACGTAGGCCAGGTCACCCTCATGGGTGTGAGCTAACATGGAGCTATATGGAGCACTATAGTCGCTTTTCTCCCTATGTGATATGCTTCTCAGCGGTGAGTATGAGCTCCGTATGAGCACAGATCTCCCACAGAAGCCCGGCCTGGGTAGGACGCAGTACAGAGCTTTAGCAATAAGCTAGCTAGTGGGAGAACTATTGCTGTTGATAACATGTGGCAGGTCTATCCGCCACCAGTGTGGCTCAACCACCGCTTCAGCTTTTGCTTGTGACATCAAAAGCTAAAGCCATGTGCAACCATTCATGGCACAGTCTCTGAATGCAGATCACATTCTGGTGAGAGCTGCATGGAGGCCATCAGTATTTCAAGTACAGCACCTTTAAAATGTGAGTGTTTGTGTGTGTTAACATGCATGCATATGTAAATGTATTTTTAAGCGTGCCCTTATTAACATGACATGGGGTCGACAATGTGCTTCTCATTCCCATTTGAGGTCGATATCGGATGAGGATATGAGAGTCAGTATTGATTGTAATTTCCTGCGACGCTACGTTCCACTCTCTTGCTTTATCAGGAGACTAATACCTATCAGCTACGCTGTCGGCCAACCACCGGCACTGGCTGCTGCCCAAGACAACAACAAATGAATAAGAGAGGAACGAATAATCCAGGGAGGCATTTCTTCTCTGACAAACAGGCTGCCACAGGAATGATAATGGTGAGGCTGGGATATTGGGTGTGGATATTGGGATATTGGGTGTGGAGAAATGTGTGCATCCTTACAGGCAGGTCATTATGTGTGTGCATGTTGGTTTGTGTATGTTGGTTTGTGTATGTACTGGATTCTCATGTGTGTGTATTTGTATTCTGTGCTTGGTTGAAGGCATCTCTCCAGACAAGTTTTCATCGATTTCAATGAGTGTACATTTGGGATGACAGCGTTGGTGTGTCTTGGGATTTGCTGTTGTTGACTGAAGGAATCAAAGGCATCAAGCTAACATTAGCAATCATTCCTGAGAGCAGGTGGACGGCCGATCAGGTGTTTATTTTTGCAGCCATTGGTGAATTGGTATAATGATGTGGGGGTGAAATGTACTAGATACATACTGTAGGTTTTCGTTCACCTCCATTTCATTTTTTTTTCTGTCTTCACACCGGTTGTTTCTCAGTTTCCCTTCAACTCTTTCATGAATGGACTTCAAAGGATCCTCTTTCTGTTGCTGTTTATCTCTGGTCGGTCACCCTCCCCTGCTCACCTGTATATATTGTTTTCACTTTCACTCCGTTTTAATCCCTCACTTGATCCCTTTCTCTTTCTTTCTCATTTTGTGATTCAAATTGACTCTGTGATATTGTTTGCCTGTTTTTATTGTGGTTAAATGCTGTGTTTAACTTGTCATCATGTCCCCGCTTTCCTATATGTCTGTCTTTAAACAACAATATAAATATGCTTTTAAATACTATTTTCCCCCTATTTTCCCCCTATTTGTTAACCAGTTTCTCCTGGTGCCTTCTCCAAGTGTGCTGTAAAAGAAAAACTGGCTTGCTTCCATTGAAAACTACCATCTCTGTGATCAAAGGCGGCTCAGGTCAAACTAAGACAGAACTATGCCGAAAGAGAAACATAGTATTATTGATATTTGAGAGTTTAAAAAAAGCAGGTATACCGTACACTTTAAAAAAGAAATGTGTTATGAAGATCCAAGCTAATAAATAGTGACAAGGATATACTGAGTGGGATATTTTACTGCTACAGCTAATGTGATAACTTCTTCCAGCCTCAAAGGTCAGCAATGTCAAGAGAGTTTAAGGTTGTTAAATCGCCCAAATTAGCATGTCAAAGTTCACTGAAAATCTACTTTCAGATTTACTTTTAGTTTCATAGTTGTAAACACTCACAGTCGGGTGATTTTATGTAATTAACCTCTACACAGCCATGCAGACTTAAAAAACAGCTAGAAATATTTTTACCCAATTTTGTGGAAAGGCTGTTGAGCAAAGAAGCAAAAAAGTTATGTGTGTGCGTGTGTGTGTGTGTGTGTGTGTGTGTGTGTGTGTGTGTGTGTGTGTGTGTGTGTGTGAGGTTGTTGTTTACAGCCTTAAGTGTATTTATGATTCATGTATCACTCATCTTAACAAACTAACCTCCTGAAATTTCCCCAGACCAAATCTAACATTTAATAATAATAATAAAATAATAATAATGCTCCTTTCAGCCACCACACTACTCATACTATCAGTGACTCTTAAAGCAGAGGCAGCTTGTGGCTTTCAGAGTGAGTGTAAAGGAAAGTGATGTGTATATCTGTATGTATGTGTGCACATGTCTATCAATGTGTCTGTACTTTTGAGTGATGCTACAGCTGTCTACGTGTTACATTGTGGGCAGGCCTGTGGTGAAGGGTCTGTTTCTCATCTTTGGCTTGTAAAAGGTGAACTCATTCTTTCCTCTCTCCATTGAACGGCCACAGGAAGTACCCACCACGATGACGGGTGAGGGGTGTGATGAAGGGGGAGAGGCGGAAGGGGCTTGTGTTTTATAAGAACCAAGATCAAAACTTGACTGATCAGAAAGAAGAAAAGAAGTCCGCTAATTGGAAAAGACATGAATGTTCTCGCCGCGCTTGCTGTGTGAAACGATTTTCATTGCTTTGATAACTACTCGAGCAAGCAGCAAGATTATTTCCCCCGAGTGATTCAGATTGTCTAATTTTGTGTTGAGAGACACTGCACTCAACAGACGACGGACAAAGCCAGAAGATGAGAGTAAGCATGGTGTCAGCTGTTCTTCTCTGCTTGACAACATGGATGAGCATGGTCCACGCAAGTAAGTAGAACAAAAGAAGTTCAGGATTTTTGATTGAGTGTTAATGAGTGTTTGGACGGGTTAAATTAAGGGTACTTAATCTTTCTTTCTGTATGTCTGTCTTTGTTCAGATCATGTATTGACCAACTGTTGTCTTCAGTGGTCTACCACCAGAGTACCAGTTCAACGAATTCTGGATTACACGAATCAGTCTGAAGGCATCTGTCCATTTGCAGCCGTAGTGTAAGTGGTCCAGCAAATTCACCACCTCTACAATGCATTTACTTTACAGTTAGATAAATGGAATTTCATTGTTGCTGTTCAGAGCATTGGGAATTATATTAAAAAAATTCAACAGCAACATCTCTTTTCAGAAAGTGTCCTCATCATTTGGGATTATCCAAAAGCTGTCAATTGGAACAACTTTCTGCTGGAAAAATAGTCCATCTGAATGGTTCACAACAAAAACTGTGAATTATCCAGCGTAACCAACCTAAAAACAAACTATCTGCATGGCTAGAATCCATTAAACAAGAATGTTCTAACTTGAACTTGATGAAGTACCTCTCTAAACAATAAAATACAATGTTAAAACAGCTGTACAATGACATTAATAAATCCCAATCATTTACAGGTTTCAGACAAAGCGTGGCAAGAGACTTTGCTCCGACCCTAACACAGACTGGGCACAAAGAGCCATTCAGAAGGTGGACAAGGAGAAAAACAAAAAAGCATTGCAAGAGGAGAGGAAGAATGAAGAAGGATCAACAAGAGACATCACACCTGCAGTGTCTTCTTCATCAACAAATGCACCACAGCAGAAACGCCGAAATGGAAGGAGACGCCAGAGGAACAAGCCCAGAGGAGGGAGGAAGGGACAGAGAAAATGTCTGTGAGGAATCAAGTTATCACAGTCAGCAAACATTACTCATTCCAATTGGACTTGCCCCTGCTTTATTATAAAATATACAGTATATGATATGTTGCATGAATATTACAAAAATTGAAACAAAAAACAACCTACATGTATGTTATTTTATCTATGATTAAATATGCAATATATATTTTAATACATGTTGATCATACCGTCTTGTCATAAATGTATGTGTGTCAGTCAAATAAGCATATATTTGGATTTTTCCAGGTAGTTGTCAATAAAGTTATTTTTCAGCAAACTTTGTGTTTTTGTTATGAACAAAACTGTTATGTTGTTGTAGTGATGGCATATATGCTACAACATCATATATATACAGTTGCTGTTGTCATAACAGTAGATCTCATTGTGTTTACAGACAGTGCAAATATCAAATGCACAGGAAGGAAACGAGCATGCAGA
>NC_139840.1:17992242-18034742 GCF_963691815.1 Echiichthys vipera | reverse complement strand
CATGAGGATTTATTTTGTTTGTAGTATCTCGTCAGATGGTCTCGATGGATTTGAGTGTTTGAAAGTTTTCGACAACAACTGGCTATCCCACCTTTAAATAACCACAAAGGAGTCCATTATTACCAGATTGAATGAAATAATCATGTAACATACGTAGTACATAAATGAACAAAATGCAACATAAAAATCTTCACATTGTTCTCACCTTGAGCTGAGGCTGTGGACAGCATGATAGTTAGAAGGAGAAGCGAGGCAAAGGCGAGACTTGTCATTATGTCTCTCTGACTAAAACAGATATGATGTGTGTGTCTGTGTTCCAAGCCCTTTTTAAGCCCACCAATACAGTGAACACATCGCACTTGCGAGTTGAGCAAGCTGCACCCACAGATATGCACACGGCTGGAAAGTAGAGTACATACTATTTCCTCCCACAGCAGCACAGCGGTGTGGCCTCTCGCCCTGACCCTCCCTCATCATCGGTGGTCTGAAGGTGTCAATACATGTTCCACTGAGGGAAGTTGTGGTCTTTGCATGTAGTATTATAGTATTTACAATTCAAATGAAACAAAATTCAAATGTACATGGAAAGTACCTGCAATACTTGCACCTGTGATACCAGGATATCAAATACTTGATCTTGATTATTATGGTAAGAGAGAATGATGAATAATGAGTGAGTGCAGCACTTCCTCTGCTTCACTACATTCATTTTAAAATGATCAATGCACATTTACAGGTCCTTATCTACAAGGACCAGTTTTCCAGATAGCTTTTAACTTGTTATAGTTGGTGAGTATAAACTCATGAGAGGCTTTGTTTGTCAGGTCTTCTACAAGTAAGAATAGACCAACTTATGATGAACTCAAAAGAACCTGGAAAACAAGATGTCAGGGTTCATTCCTTCTGTCACTTTCTACTGTAACGCAGAAGCTTTCTACTGTTGGGTTTTTGAGGTGAGTTTTGCTTTGCGCTACTGATGCTGGTGTACTCATTTCCGCAACCACAGTGTGTGTGGAGGGGGAAGAAAACATATACCTCTACTCTGGTCTACATGTACAGGTTATACACACAAACACAGATGCTCATATATGCACAGATACACAAAACCATGTTGTCAATTTCCAATGAAACCCACATAAGGAAAGGCATGGCAGTTGAGATGTTGGAAGTTTTGAGTTGGCGTGTCCCCAGTCTTATCTTATTACTTATCTTCATTAATATAACTTTAAGGTAGACCTTCGAAGTAGACCAACCACTGTTACTACTTCTTACATCAAAGTAGCCTCTTCAGATAGCCTATAGCCATAGTGAAACTAGTAGAATAAATAAATTATCCATAAATTACAATACAATATCACTGTACTTTAAAGTCACAACAGCTAACTTTTCAGTTTTAACTTAATTAATAATTAAATGTTGATTGCACAGTGATCTAGCTACTGGATTGGTTTTCTATAAGCCTCATTTTTACTTTGTGATTCTGTCTGCATTACATTACAAGGAGGAGTTATACACATAAACATACATTTTGATTTCATAACAAAAAAAACAACTGAAATCACCTAACAATGTAGTCCATAGTGTTCTTCAAGATGTGAGAACTTTAAAGCTTTTTTGTTTTTACACACTTTACGTCCAGTCATAGAATGTCTGAAGTTCACCGTAAAACAAGTTTGTGCTGGGAATAAACTGAAGAAATCTGGCCTTGTAAATATGACACAGCAATTTTATCACATTATCAACTTCCTTGTTGTCAGACTCTACATTCAAAAACAAGACCATATATTCTGTGCTTATTAGTTTCCCAGATTAATAGAGAGATTTGAGTCCAAAAGTTACATGAATGAGTTCATGCATAAAATAAAGGAGACAAGGACTCAGCCTCCTCTTTACAGCAGGAACATACAGGGGACACGCCCGGTCTAAATTCATGAATAAAGTCATTGCATGGGAAATATCTGTATAACATTTTGATGTGATTTTCTTTAACCTTATTGGGGACAACAAATCTATTTAATTGAATCTAAATATTCCTGCCAATGTTAGGAAAAACTACTTTCCAATGATGAAAGTGCTTGAGTTGCACCTCTGATATGAACAAATGACTGGATATCCAGCCTGACACACAAAATAATCCGTTCACCGTTTCCACTGTGACGTTTGTAAACAGATGCAGTGTGTGCTGTGTCATTGGTAACGTGAGGCGGGGTACACCTTCGACAGGACGCCAGTTTATCGCAGGGCACATAGAGACAAACAGAGACAGACAACCATTCACACCTACAGGCAATTTAGAGTCATCAATGAACCTAACACATGCACGTCTTTGGACTGTGGGAGGAAACCGGAGAACCCAGAAAAAAGCCACGCAGACACCGGGAGAACATGCAAACTCCACACAGAAAGGCCCCAGCCGGGATTCGAACCGAAAGTGCTATCCACCATACGACCATGGTTGCAGTTTTCCTAAATTTCCAAAAGAGGGCGCTACGTACTCAAGGCCACCGTAGCTACTACATTCAAATACGTCCTTCAGCAGAAGAGAAGAAACCAAGCAAGAGTTCAAGACAATTACTAGTTAGCTAAAAGATTAAAGCCAGCACCAAGTTGGTTGTGTTATGGGGGACTGTGGCTCATTGGGTGATTTTAGGAGGCTCCAGATGTATCATGTTAATAATGAGAAATGATCTGGTTGGTATCTTTACTATGCTATTTTTAGCTTATCACAATGTTAGCTAACTTTAGGTATATTTCCATGACTTCAATAAGAGAAATGTAACAAAATCTCTACATTTATAGGTGGATGAAATGATGTCTGTTAATATTTCAAAATAAGAATATTACAGGGTTATAATGTAAATGTAACATCTTGTCATTTAATATTCATACAATCAAAATGAACAATGGCTGTTCTTATTGCATAATGTGCCTCATGTAGGTCATGTAGCCAAGCCTGAGAGATGCTGGAAACAGGAAACGGGGACCATTTTGACTTGATTTTGACTTTGACAGGATGGATTCTTCACTTGGATGCCAGGTAAGCTCTAAATACTAGGCTACATACAGCTCCTGCAGCATTAAGGTGACTTTTAAAATCACAATGTCAGTGGATTTTCTTTTTTTTATGGGTTTGTGATGTTTAATTGACTATATCCTGTCCCTCCTCAATGACTCTGTCTGTTATAATGATAATGATAATATTAATCACTGATATAACCCCTTTGTTTTGTGATATAGTGCTTAGGTCTGAAGGCCACTGATTCACTTTAAGTGTTGTACTATATTGCTCTCTCATTTGGCAGTAAGTTGGAGCCCATAAAGATAATAATATTAGAGAAGAAGTCCTTACACAATCACAGTTACAGTCCTTGATTTGATCTTTTAGTTTAGTAGCCTTGATGTAAAATAAAAACTTGAAAATGAGGTTCATAAAAAAGGGGAACTTTCTTTTTCAATTCAGAAAGTTCATACTATGTTGCGCAATCTTATCTTCGTTTTAGTGAGGCCAATTCATGCTTCCTTCCTTATCAGAGTAATCATTTCTGCTTTTCAATTAAAGGAAAATTCAACATTTCATTCACCAAATCCAGTAAATACATGCCGTTATTATTCAGTATCAGCTGACACTGCTGCCAACAGAGCCTGGTGGCTTAACAGTCTACTGTATAAAACTGTGTTTTCAGATGCATTTTGTACATTAGGACTGCAACTATTATTTTGTTGATTAATTCAATAGGTGTTTGATCTATGCATTTTCAGAAAATGGTAAAAAGAGTTGTTGATCAGTGTTTCCCAAAGCCAAAGATGATGACTTTAAATGTCTTGTTTTGTCCAAAAGATATTCAGTGTACTGTCATAGAACAGTAAAGACACCAAGAAATAGTCACATTTAAGAAGCAGGAAAAAAATCTTTTTTTGTTTTTGTTTTTTTTACTGATGGTTTTCTGAAGAGTGAAAGCTTGTTTCTCTTCATTTTACTGTGGATTGTATCCCAAATGTCATTTACTATAATCCTCTACTTTTATCATCAAGCACATTAATTGCAAATGGATAAAAAAGAGTCCTTCTGTCATAAATGCAACATTTGAAATGACAGTTAGGTCAGTGCAAACTTTCTGAAGCGTTCTTGTTTAAAGATCATAATACTGTATATTTGAGGGGTTAGTAAGGATTGTTCATCGAAAAAAACATTACCGTGATTTGAGATTTATGTACGCACATCATCAATCTGGGGATTCCCTTTCCTTTTTCTCCGTTAGTTATCAACAGATCCTGTCTGCATAGCAGAACCCCTTTCACCCATGCAAACTTCTGCAAAATGAAGCACTAAATAACGGACATGACTTTCTTGAGAAATTATGCTTTGAATTGAATCATACAGAGAGTCTGACATCTCAAATTGTGCCTTATTTGAAGGCCTATTTTTGAAGTTAAAAGCTAAAAGTCCCCAAACTATCAGGTTCCTAGCATTGTGGAGCCACGTTTAGAAATTATCTTGTGTTTCTATCTGTCCTTGGGTTCAAATACTTACTACTACTTACAGTCTATTTATGTTAAATTATTTAAAAATATATAGTTGTTAGTAATATATATCGCAATAATGTCAGACATTCAATATTAATCATTATTTAAAGCAATTACAAGTCAGACAGAACAAATTAATATGCTTTGTGAACCAACTCGTGCCTTGTGGGCTAAACTGGCAACCTATTTTCACTGGCAGCAAGGAACCGGATTCTTGCTCTCTTTGGCAGTTATTTGGTGTTTGGCAGCTTTTTATAAAGTTTTAAGTAAACTAAAGTGAAAAAAGCTCCCCACTTATTTTGTGGTAAATCGGATAGTCAGTTTATCAATTGCATTTTTACTTGCAAAGTCATTTTGATCTTTTATACTGTCTGAATTGTCTAAAGGCCCCCCTCAAACATGTCTAGACTTGTAACTAAAAGGACAGAGCATGACAGGACAAATGACCAAATTTGGGTGAAGGATAGTCGGAAATTTGCGGTGGAAAGCCTCAGGAACTCCTTCCTTCCTCTTTCCATTCCTCTGTACTGAACATGAAAGTCAGCACCAGTGAAAAAGGAGGGATAGAAAGAAAGATAAAGAAAGATGACACATTGGGTAGAGTGACCAGCACATGATGCTGACTTTGCATTATTGCTGAAATCATCATGATATAGTACCTAATGCAATCCTTTAAAACACCATTAGATAGAAGTTATAGTTAGCTTATTAAGAATGTTACTGCTAATACAGAATAATATAATGCCCATCCATCCATACAATGTATCCTGTATCCAGTCTAGTTTACCTTGTTCAGGGCCCCTATGGGATATCCCAGCATGCATTGTGTGAAAGGCTGAGAACAACCTGGACACGATGTATCACAGAGCTAACAGTTATACACCTTGCCACGTTCAGGCTATTCCATTTCCAAATTCACCTAAACTTGCTTGTCTTTGGACTGTGGGAAGAAACACCCAGAGGAAACAAACGCAAACATGATACGAATATTCAAACACAGAATGAAGATAAGAATATCAAACATAGGCTAAATCTGCTGAAAATGTACTAGTAGATCAAAGCAGGTTAATGCTTATTTGTACATTAACGTATTTTATTTAGCTGTCAAAAACTCGTTACTAATGTGATAAAATTAGTAGAACACATGATAAAGTGAGTGATGATAAAGAATGGCTACTCTGTAGCCTTAATCTCTGTCAGCTCAGTCAATGTCATGATGAAATCACAAAAAAAGGAACAACAGCATCACTCAAGTGCGCCCTCCACCCTGATACGCACACAATATGTAGAAAGCCTGAAAAGACAATTCATCCGGTCAGTTCGCCCTGGTTCCCCTTTTCATGGTATAAAACCAAGAGGTCTGGTCCGAGGAGATCATTCACCTCCTTCAGCTCCATCAAACAGCTTCTGCAAAGAACCTCTGGAACATCTCACGCAGTAACCATGCAACTGTGCATCAGAAGACTGGCATGCCTGGCTTTCCTCGCCTTGTTTATGGCAATGACAGCATCAGCCTCTGGTAAGTCACCTGTCAGAGATTCTGCACCATATTACACAACTAGCCTTCTCTAAGACAGCTAGAGTACACAAAAGAACGTTTGAAATGGTTGCTTTTTTTCCATGAAAATGTTGTATTTTTTTGCTGCAAATGAAAGAGATGTAACTCATAACCAATCCTTTCTGAAAAACAGAAAATAAGATAATCAAGTGCTGCACTGAGGTCAGCGTCAAGAACATCACTGCTCCAATCTTGGGCTACAGGGTCCAGAGGAAGAACCTCCCATGTGTCAAAGCCGTCATGTAAGAATCACCTCCTTATTATGTTAAATAGAGAGTGATGATCAAAAAATGTTATTTAGTTAAAAATCCAGGTTTCTGGATTGGTTTTGAGAATTGGGTTGATCTTTTATTCTTCCCCCCAGATTTGAGACCAGTGAGGGAGAAGTCTGCAGCCACTGGAGACAGGAATGGGTGTTTGAAAAGGTCAAGGAGCTAGAGTGAGTAGGCTTTTGTTATCTCAGTCAGTATCCAGTACTGACCATTTGTACTAGTTAATGCCTCAGACGTGATTCATCACATATGCGCAGGGGCAGCACAAACTATTATTTTAACTGTTATCTCTTATTTGTCTGTTTACAGGCAGGCCCGCAGAGCAAAGAGGAACTCTACTCCTGCCCCTACAACGTCCAGCTCTTAGAAAGTATTCATCACCATGAAAATACTGTATATCCAGAGCAAATTATCTTGAATTAATTTAAAATATTTAAAAATCTTTCTAATGTTATTCTGTTATATTTAATATTTATTGCTAGCACTATTTATTTGTCTTTACATTTTCTTCTGAATATCCTCTCTGTGTTATTTCTTCAGCTTACATAAGGCTTAACAGAGGTAAAAGATACAAAAGGTGTCCCTGATATGCAGTACAGAGAAGTACATCTGAGAGTCTGTTGTTTGCTAATAAGAAAATAAATGTTCTTTTCCTTTATGCAGATGTGTCATTGTTATTTGTTGATATCGGAAAACAAAGTTAGCTGTGCTTATCAGGAAAAACCTAATGAAGTAGCTGACGGAGGCTCAGTCTTGTACAGATCAATTGTGCCATCTAGTGGGGTTGTGGAATGACTTCAGCACAGTTGGGAAGAGAAAAAAATGTCATTGACTGAGTCACCTTGTCTGACTGGAGCACCAACCCCTTGGGGTGTTGATGTGAAATAACACACAAGGCTGCCTCCCTGTCAGTCAAGTCCTGCATTTGCATGAGTTCTGGTGACAGGACAGCTCATAGAAAAAGTTTTTCGCACACTTTCCAGCAGATGTGCTGGCATCATCCTTTTTTAAATACACCAGGCACACATGTCACACCGTGAGAGCACATGCCATGCAGAGCAGCAGGCTACTCACTCTGCACAAGTTATGGGCCCTCTATCTAGGAAATATACCTTTTTAATGATGTTAAGGGGCGTTCCAATCCAGAGTCGGGTTATTAAGTGCTATAGGAAAACACTTTAAAAATGAGATTTGAACAGTATGTTAGCCATGGCTACATTGGAAGTTACATGACACAGTTAATTGTTATAGTTTTATTAAATGAATGTAGACAACAGTTTTAATATGAAGTACATTTATTTATTCATGAGAATTGGCATTGGCATATTGTAGCACATTCACTTGATTAAACAGCAGATTCATATAACATATTCACAAAAGCATGATTTAAGATTAATGTTACTGTTCATGTGAACATTTGCTAAGTGGCTAAGCACATAACCTACATCAGTAATCACAAAGTTTTTCTTCTTTATTCTTGTGTTCCCCTTGAGTCATGATTGTGTGTGTTCAGACAAGTAAAAGGGATTAGCAATCATTTTCATCCTAACGATAAGATTATATCCCCAACAAGACTGGATTGTAGTAGGTTCAATTTCTCTCAAATTGGCATTTTTTTGTTACACACCTGTTTTTTGCTAATAGAAACTTTCGGTGCTGTTCAGGAAGGTTTCTGTGCTACTGACGAATGATCCACTTCCATCTTTAAATGAAGGGCTTGCACCTTTCACCATCAGAGCTTCACCTGCAGCAGAGCCGGTCTTGGACATCTTCTTCAGTTTGGAACTATAAATAGAAGTCTGATTCGTTATTACATACAATTCTCTAGCTGAAGTTTTTTGGATGAGTGCCAAACGTCTCTCGTTCAATTACAGGTAAAACTAACAAGCTTGACAAAGGTTAAAAGGAGAAAACAGTGAGTCAAAGCTTCTGTCATACTACTGAACTGATACAAGCAGAGAGAAAAAAAAAAAATTATATATATATATATATATATATATATATATGTAAAAACGTAGTCAGAGTTTTTACCCACAATGCCCCCAAAACAAATGAAACCCCCTGTTCAACATCACACACAAAGCTTGTCCTGATTTTAAGGTCCATATCTTAACGAAAACTAGTTGGCATTTAAAAGTGAGTAGGAGTCTCATACCTGAGTAAGTCCAGAATTCTCCTCACCCACTCGTCCTTTCGTGTCGCACATATCTCATTCTTCTTAACCGTGTAGAAACTACAATAGTAAGAAACATTATCAGACAAACAGAGAGAGCACAAAGTGTAGTGAGTGTATAGTAGTTCTAACACTAATACTAAAACGTTTTCCTACAAGAGCCTGTTTTCCTTTTTCAAAATAAGCCAAGTTTATCAAATGTATCAGTATTTTCATTTTTTCTTTTAGTTACACAATTGCAGGAACAGTGATTAGAATAAAATCTAAAACATTATTTATTGTAAAATGAAATATCTGATCAAACAGCTAGACTAAGTGTGTTACCAAGTAGCTCCTAGTTTTAAGTACATTTCAATCAGTATTTAATTGTTATTTGATTTGTAGCATTTGTTACCCAGCGTAATTGTGTAATTTGATTTTTTTTTTTTAAAGGCTAGACAGCATTTTAAACCTACTTTATAGAGATATGGAGTAGATCAAACAGCTGCCTTTATAGAGTCATGA
Source organism: Echiichthys vipera (assembly GCF_963691815.1). Taxonomy (NCBI): domain Eukaryota; kingdom Metazoa; phylum Chordata; class Actinopteri; order Perciformes; family Trachinidae; genus Echiichthys; species Echiichthys vipera. The sequence goes on along the minus strand of NC_139840.1, from coordinate 18,025,711 downwards.
AATCCACAGTAATTAGTTTTGACAGTCAAACGTTGTGGTAGACTAGATCAAATGACTTCTTTTCATGGCAATACACTCTGCAGAAACAACATTAGTACAGCTTTCCACAAAACAATCCCAGTGTCTTTTGAATATTTTGGAATAAATCCAATCAGTTCAGTTCAGTATCATCAGACAATGAAATTCAAATATCATTGTCAGTGATCCAGATTGAGGTTGGCAGGGTTGGAGTTTTGATGGTTTAGTGGGAGAGAGTCTTACATGATCGCCTCGATGTGGCAGTTTTCCGTGGTGGTTTGTTCTCTGTAGCCCTTTATCCGCTGGAAGGGTACTGGCTTCCTATTGTACCTTGTACAACAGGCTTTGCCCATATGGGAACCCACTGCACACACACAAACACACACCACAGTATTAACTGATCAGTTCATCTTAAGAGTCCGAATGTAACAAGTACTGTATTTTAATCAGACTGACAAGCACTCCAATGTGGGGAAATAAACTTACGCGCTGTTGGAGCTGGACGGAACAGGCCCAGTAGGAAGCAGAGGAGAACGGTTGTCACGGCGATCATACCTCTGGGAGCCATGGAAACGATGTAAGGATCCAGCAAAGAACTTACTGAACACACAACCTCTGCACATAAATATATATACTTACGCTACTGCTGTTTTTTTTATAACCTGTGGCTCCTAAATTGAGGACAGGAAGCCCACTGTTGCATCATGGCAGCCAAAGTTGCATACATTGCACTTTGATCATAAAAATTAAGCCTCTACTGTGCCATTGTGCAACACCTAGATGTGTTTATGTAGGCATGTGGGCATGTGGGCATGAGAATATCACAGATGAAATGCCGCGCTGCACTAACCCATTAGTTTCATACAATCTCCTTGGGCTCTCTTGTGCTTTCTGCGTTCATAATAATGCTGTGGAGTTCTTCTAATAAAACACAGGCGATTCTAATCGTCACATAGTCTTTGCTTCATTTAGATTCCTCCAAAGCTGCAGTTTATTGCTGCAGATTTTGCTCTTATTGCATATGCATGCATAATTATGCTTTAATTTGTTACACAAAATCTTGGCCTCATCCTGTTTCATTTTCTAGTGTTGACAAAAATGACTTAAATAGCCATGTCATATTCTGACATTGTAGCTTAAAGCTAGAATCAGGGTATTTTTACATAATCAGCAATCTTGAGATTGTTTTGTGGTGAGAATTGATGGAGCATGAAAGGCTTGTCAAAAAAAACCCTTCCTCGTGAGCATGACCTATTTAGTTTGCAGAAAGCTGACAACTCCAAATCTTGCTCAGCTGACCTAGATAGGCAAAACATGTTTAGGTTGTAAACGCTCCATAGTATACTGTACATCTCAAAAACTACATCTTCAAGCTGAAAATGACTAGTTCTACAAAAATCAACACCTCCTGCTCAGTAAAATGCTGCGAAAGCTTCATGAATACATTCATGAATGCTGTATGGTCACCGCGGGTTTTCTGTTACCCCGTTTACAATACATAAAGTATGTGATTGCATCTAGAGATTTTGCCAGGCAATACGATACTCAACGGATCCCTGAAGGTGAAATCTAATTTGTTTGTTGTTGTTAATAAGGAAATTAAGAGTAGGGCCACTATTGATAGGGATTCACGGTGCCTTACTCAAGGGCACTTAGGAAATTGCAGATACTTGTTGTCATAGCACGGAGACAACTCAAGACTCTGCTGCCAGTTGAATGAGTCTCCCAAGTCCCCCACATATAGCTATGATTAATAAGTGTGTACATGCCAGAAATGGGTTTTTTCACATCCTGTCCCCACAGACATTCATTAAAATGACTCAACTTCATAGTAACTTTTCTCCCTTAGAAATAATACATTGTTGAGTGTAACTCGCTAGAATGAATTAGACAGGAAAGACTAGAGCTGAATTGACAATTTACTCCTGCTATATATAATGTTTATAATGTATGTCTTTTAATGGAAGTGACTAAGGCTGCCCCCTGTTAGACGATTAGTTGACTGATCTGTCGGTTTGGACTTAGTCGACTAAGAGTTCTTTAGTCAAGTAGTATTTTTTAATGCTTTTTTCATGCTGAGTGACTTATGCATTTCCATGAAACTTACCTGGTAATTACAAGATTTAAAGTGGTGCTTTTACATAATTCTTTGGGGACAAACTCACATTTTACTTTGATTAAACCTACTAATCGATTAGTAAGCAAAATGTTATGAGTGTTAGTCAACTAAAAATGTATGCCTTGGAAATAACTGGCATAAGGAAAAACCTGTAGTTGTGTTATATTTGTTGTACGAAGAGATTAGTTAGATTGGAATATTTATGTCAACTGTACTGATATTAAGCTTATATGGTTACCCCTCAGTATTGTTTTAGTCTGTTACAACCTAGTTATCGCCTTATCTGATATAGTAATCTTAAATTGGTTTTAACTGCCCTTGACTTTCGTGACAGTTTCAAAGATCATGACTCATTATGTTCTCATTATGACTTGCCCAACTTGCGCCTCCTAGAAACCTTCTCTGTCTTCCCACTTGACAGTCAGGCCCACACATCTCAATTTAGCACATCACACAAACTCATGCCACGTTTGATGATGTCCTGCCGCAGTTTTTGCTGCCTTTACCCATAGGGGGGCAGTGTTGGTATGAGCCACTGATGGATGTCAAGCGAGACATAATAAATGGATGTGAAGTGAATGTCCCACACAGCCTGAATATCTGTCATAACAACAGTATGATTTGTTAGTCATATGTCAATGCAAATCAGACTTTTTATTTCTCAAACTGTAGAAGAATAGGGTTTCAGCGCTGCTACACACTAATATTATTCAGCAACACAGGACCTATAATAAACGTTCTCCTCCACAGCAGATGTTTTTCACAAGTTCAGGGGCAGTTTATGTCCTGGCTTCTAATCCTACCTCTTCCTGTGTGTTTGTGCTTATGTCTGTGTGACCTGTTGCAAACTACTGATAAAGGGAAAGGTAACATGATAAACTGGACAGTCGCCTGGTTTGACATCCTAATCCCTGCTAATCCTCCGTAAAACACAGCGTCCTATCGTCATCCTGTCTTTCCGCAATAAAAGACACACAAACACAAAGAAACACACGTTCCTGTGAGGTTAAAGCCCTGCTTGAAAAGGTTATTCTTATTATTGATTTGTTTATGTTTAAGATTGATTTTTTTTATTATGCAATAAATCATTTTAGATGAGTCGATCAAAAACTTTTTACCAATAATTTCATAATAATCTATTAATTTTTTTAGGTTTTAGTATTAAATGTAATGCCAAAAGTTCAGCTTCTTTTATGTGAAGATTCACTGCTTAACTCTCTTTTATATCCCTGAAAATGTAATATTTATTATTGTCTGTTATTATTCATATATCTATATCTATATTCATATATAGATATAGATATATGTAACCCATGTTTACATATGTGCGTAAACAAATCAAACAAGCTATTTCAAAACGTATCCATGGAAAATATCTGGCAGATTAGCCAATGATGAAAATAATAATTAAAAATGAAATTAATGAAAAATACATTTTCCCAGTTTTAATACGCTGTCCCTGTGTTAATTGCTAATTTATCTCTTCATATATGCCAAATGGTTGATGACCTATTGTGCGCCCAGGGAAGTTTACTAAGATTAATCCAGTCAAATGAGACTTCGGGTGACTAGCTAGCTACAGCGCCCATATAAAACCACGCTTCACTGCTTGTGGCTAAGATGGTGGTTGAACTATCTATGTTCGGATATCAGTCGGCGAAAGACCTAATGTTTATAGAATCTGGGGTTACAGCACGTAACACAGCATTTGCTTGGTTTTGACTCGACTTGGTCACAAAATTTCTCTTTGAAAAATAAACATCACAGGGAACCAAAGTTATCGAATAGATTTTTTCCCTGCAGATTTACAGTAATTTGAAAAAGAGAAAACTAGTAAACCGTTACATGTGAGAAGCCATGTCCAGAGAATGTTTATTATTTTAACTTCATAAATGACACTTTGGGCAGTAGAGCTGCAAAGATTAATTGATTAATCCATTAGTTGTCTACTATTCAATTAATTACCAACCATTTTGATAATAGACTCATCGGTTTGAAAATGTTTTCTTTACTCCTCTATGACAGTAAACTGAGTATATTTGAGCGATGGACAAAACAAGACATTTGAGGACACCGATTGACATTTTTCAGCATTCCCTGATCTTCACTTTGTTCTTTTTTACATTTTCTTATATTTTATGGACCAAACAACTTCAATCAATTAATTGACACAACATAATCGACAGCTCGACAATGAAAATAATCCTTAGTTTCAGCCGTAGTGGGCAAGCCGTAAAACACAAAAATTACAAAAAATAATCAGTTATCAACTTGATTGGCTTACATTTTAGCAAATTGTTACCTTTTACATATCCAGCAGACACAGACCTCATTGGCATTCATTCAAAGTGCTCACTAAAGCTGAGGGGAACTGCAGAGTTGGGGGATAGTTCTCTGTTGGATACAATGAACGACTCCTTTCACATCAAATGTTATTCGACCTGTTGTTAATCCAATATTGAATAGTGCTTTTTTTAACAGTTAACCACTAAACAGCCATTGGTTAATGTTTACTTATTTCCTCCCTCATCTCATCTCATCTTCAACCGCTTATCCGTGGTCGGGTCGCGGGGGCAGCAGCTCTAGCATGGGGGCCCAAACTTCCCTTTCACTACTTCACAAAAAAACTCCTTGTAAACCTCTTTATGATAATCAAAGTTCAGCATGCTCTCTCAAAACGTTTTATTATTATTCTGTTATTTTGGCGATTGCAAATTTTTTTCCAGTGCATTTGCTTGAGAGTGAGTATGAAACAGACCTTTTCTCCTCTTGCGCCCCCTCTCCCTCTTTTTGGACTCATACTGGTGGACGAAGGGCAAGAAAAGAGGGGAGGGGAGAGGAGGGAGGGGGAGGGTAAAGAGAGGGGGGTCACCATTGAGTTGTCCACCCACGCAAGCCCCCTCTGGTCACCTGCGTGGGCTTGGGCCAAAAGAAAGGCAAGGATGTGCGCACAAACTAAGGCACACACGCACACACACACACACACACACACACACACACACACACACACACACACACACACACTCAGAACAAAAACGGCAGCTTTCTAACCCCAAATGTCAAATGTGGCAAAGGTTTTGGAATAAAAGTGTATTTAAATTATCACGAAACCTCCTCAAAACAACAGAAAGGGGGCATTGTCAGAATCCTTAAAAGCTCTTCACAAGAAATGGAGAGTTTAGGCAGCAGAGAGATGAAAAAGCTCTCAAAGCACTTGGCTGTGGCATGGTCTCCAAAAAAAAAGCCTGGTTTATCATAATTAGCATTGTTCCAGACTGTCAAACCCGCGAGGCACAGAAAACAATGCACTCTTCAATATTTTATTGAGGAGCTATCGTAAATCACTTGATGTATAATTATGGGCGCCCGGCAGATTCTGTCCTCACTGTCTCCTCCTACATCCCATCTGGCCTATGTGTCCAGAGTGTGGGTGACTGAAGTAGTTGCGGGGAGGATGAGGAATTATTGTGGAAAATTCTAAGAAAACTTGTGATGTAACAGTCTGAGTTGCACTTCTGCTGTTCCAACCGACACTGTAACATCCAAGGCCTCCAACAGAATGAGTAGTAGAGGACGAAAAGAGGGGAAAATATAGACTTGAAGGACCTCTGTGACATTAGGAAGCGCCCAGAGGTATTTTAGTCTGGCAGAGCTAACTCTTGGCCAGGGAGACTCCGGAGGATACAGTGAGCCAGAAGAGGTGAGGAGAACAGAGGGGAAGATTGTAGAGTGGTAGAAAGAGGAGTATTTTTAGGGTGGTCTGTTATCTGCAGAGACGGGGGTGTGCTGTATCACAGCCGGGTCACATCGCTGAGAGGGGAAACAGCACGGGCTCTCCGCCGAGACGGCAGATAAGGAGGAACAGAACAAGAGATCTCTCTCTCTCAGTTTCTCAAACACACACTCGCACGTCCACAAAGGCATACATATACACTCAAAATCTCGTAAACCACATCCACAGGAAAGACACGCTGCAGCTTCACTCTCACACATCCTCTCAGAGATACTTAAAAACCCTCAGACATGTTAAAAGATCAGGTCTGAATGGAGCCTCTGAGGTCCACAGGCGACCTGCGAGTGTGTTATTGCTCTAGGGACTGACAGACAAAAACAACATTATCGTAGAATCTCTTCACTCTTGCTGTGTATCTCTATCTTTCTTGTGCTCTCTCTCTCTCTCTCTCTCTCTCTCTCTCTCTCTCTCTCTCTCTCTCTCTCTCTCTCTCTCTCTCTCTCTCTCTCTCTCTCTCTCTCTCTCTCTCTTGTATAGAAACCCTCTGAAGATGTAAGTGCCAGCAGAACAGATGGATGGAGAGAACATCTCATCACTCTGACACCATGTTTATGCAATCACACACAAACAAACACATACACACACACACGCACACACACACACACACACACAAACAAATTTACACTCTGGAGCAAGATGCTGATGGAGATTTCTTCAGTCATCAAAGTAAGCGCATGATGCACAACACACACACTTTTGGTGTTTTTGATGAAACCTTCTGTTCGCTTCGTCCTTTGTTTGTACAGAACACACGCGTGCATAAACACAGACGCACATCCCCTCACGCACACTCATGAATTGAATAATTCGCCAGACTAGCAGCTGTTACAGCAAGAACTGGGTACTAACGGAACCTCTCTGACATGCTAATGACCCAAGTTAAACCCAGTACACTCACGCCGGATCCGTAAAATCTGACTATTATCTGTCATATAACCCAGAGAATATCAGTCTAGTGCTATGAATACTAAATGGTTTTATCTCCCAGTACGATGTAAGTACTCTGTATAGGACTGCAAGCCAAATGAAACCCTAACTCGCTCCAGGAATATCTTAGTGTGGCTTTGAGGGAAGATCCTTTTTCAACACCCAACACTATACACCACCACCACCACCACACACCCACCCAATCAAATCCTCACTGGCAATGTGCTGCTCCTCATCTCTCTTCTCTGCTTCTTTTGTTCATCTATCTCTGCCACCCACACACCTACCGTCCCTCTGGCTTTTCTTTTTACACTCTCGCACACATGCACTCATCTACATTTGGCGTCTTCGTATGTACTTTGTTTGTACTGCTTTATTTATTTGTGCCCTTTCGTTCGTTCTCTTCATCACTATTGGACACTTGAAGATGCAGTATGTTCACAAATGCACAATATACAACCAAGAATGGACACAGGGGCCTATATTTAGTGTTTTACAATACAGATGTGTGGGCAGCAGCCACCTGGGGCCCCAGATGGGAAAAAAGTGTGTGTTTGTGTGTGTAGATGTGTTTTTGTGGTTTAAGGACCAAAGTTAAAGTAGGGGTTCGAGGCTGGGGGCCCGTTTTGGAAACCCCCTCTGGAGAGCTGAGAATCTCAGGGGAGAGTGGGAAAAACATCCCGACGGTCATCAATCAAAACTTCGGTGACACAAATGACCAGAAACAAGAGACTGTTCTCCCTCCATGTCACTGAGTCACCTCCGCCCCACAGCCATGTCCCGCCCACCTGTGCCGCTGCCCCATAGGCCCTTGGCGTACGATGCCTGATGCGATTGGCCCGTCGGACTCCAAGCGAAATCGTGATCCCTTCTTGGCTAATTGGGTCTTTGTGATTGCGCAGTCTGTCGTGGCGCTGGGGGAGAATGAAACGTGAAAAAAGGTATTATGTCGGTTGGGGGGAGAGTGGCAGGTCGAAGCGGGGAGATCGTTTTTGGCGTCTCAAAGCACCAGATGCTCTTCCTGGGTCCATTATGATGCCTTACAGGGGATCGAGATGGTTTCGGCGTAGCAACTGGGAAGACACAAAGCGAGATGGAGACCGGCCGAGATGGATACTCAAACAGGCTCATACATGCAAATGCAGGCGTGCACACACTTACACAAGCACTGCTTAATACACTACTTGAAATTAACCAAACGCTTATTTTTCAGTACTCCATGTTGGTCAATTTCAACAAAGGCTATCAGAAATGACCTTTGCACATGTTAAACAAGGACTAAACAAAGTGAACCACATCTTTGTTTTACCTTTTGTGGTTAAAATATACAACAGATAGTGGAAAACCCCCACTGGATCAATGGAAATAAAAGTCTTTACTTCTTCAAGCTGTGCATGAGTAATTGTTCAGTAGTCTTTGAGAGAGGAAGAGTGTAGGAGGATGGGTGGTGAGCCTGCTCTTTGTCTGCGCTACCATGCTTCTACAGGAGACCCTAGTCTTTTGTTTACAGCTGCCTTATTATTAAATAATGAATCTACTTATTAATTTATTATGGTGGGTTTTAGATTTTTAAAAAACAACTGTAGTGGACAGATGGTAGGGAATGATTGAAGCTCATTCTCTTCATCTTATTAGCCCTAAAATAGGAAAGATCCCTGATCAATCATTGGGTTTCTCCTTCACCCCCCAGAATTCATCCACAGGTGGCGCTGCAGTCACACTCTTCATGCTCCTCAGGACAAAGAGCTTCCAGTAACCTCAGTAGCCATGCAGGCAACCACATCCAAGCAGTTCACCCCTTTAGTAGGAAACTGTGACACATTCATGTTTTGGTAAATATGTGGAGAAAAGAAAAAGACTTTGATGAGCCCATGCCTGCTGGCACCTTTCAGGGTTATCACTACTAAATGTCACCTGTGACGTGCAACACCGCCTATGTAGAGGAGGTGTGTATTTGTTAACTGTATCCTCCGTTATCAGTGGTTTCAAAGTGTGGTCTTAACTGTTCCCATCTGTAGGAGACCATAGAGTGTCTTCCTGGAAAAAATAACCATTATTTAATTTAAAGATATTACAGTCAGTTAATAATCACTTACCAGCGTCCCCTGCTTTAATCCTCAAAGTCTACAAATCATATCCACTATTTCCAGACCCCACTAATTTTTTTCGACTAAAAATAGACTGTAGGAATGATACTATGACGCAGATATGGACTACTGGGCTACTGCAAGCCATTTGGCTCATGCCATTTGAATCACCATTAAGGGAAGCATCTAAGTAAGAGACCGCCCCAGTATCCGCTGCTGCATCCAACTCGCTTTCACACTTGGGTTCATTCACACACTTATCCCACCGGGATGGAGCCGCTTCAGCCTGTGCGCAGAGCCAGCGGGGAACACGCACGCTTTCACACGGCACACATGGCTGCAAATGTATGGCGACTATTTTCTACGGTTATCTTGATATCAACACTAGTTTCAAGTTCGAGGACGAGGATTTACCCACCCAACGAAGGTGAGTAAGAAGGGAGACGTCTGAGCTTGTGTGTGTGTGACACATTCGGGTTTTCCGCTGGGAGACACAGCTGCGTGCGCTCCGTACGCGTCCTAGGATGGTAAAGGGCATAGCGAATGTGCATGAAACTTGAGCAGCAAAAGTTGGATTTAAGGGAAAATGACACAGTTACGGTTTCTTGTGGAGTTGTGCCTCCAAGGAATTCAGCTGCATGTTCTGTCTTCCCAATGCTGCCACGAAAATAATGTGTTTCTTGGGTATCTCCGACTCCATGATATGGCCACTTTAGCGCACGCTGTAGTTTAGTATGAAACATTTATATCTTATTATTTTGCAGTTAGACATTGACACTCCTCCTTGGTTGTTGTTTCTTTATGCATAGATAGGATTTGACACCATTAAATCAATACCAGAATTAGAAATTATATAGACAGATATAATGTAATAGAAATGAAGATTATTATTAAAAGTGGTGAAATACATAGTAAATCAAGTGAGGCACGTCCTGCAAATTCCATATTTGTCCCGAGCTTAGTAGTGATTTATTTAGGCTAGTGGTGATCTTGTGGTGTGGTTAAGTCTTCAAAGTGCAAAGAATGTAACTTATTCCTCACTGCTTAATAATTTCATTTATTTATTTTAATGTATTGAAGCGCTGTAGGCTGTTTGCCCTTAAACCATCTGCATGTATGCATGTGCATTTTAGTGACCCTGCTGGATACCAAGACAGTGCCAGGAGAGCTGAAATGGGCCGCCAGTCCTTCAGAGGGAGGGGTGAGTGGGAGCTTTTTTTTTTTTTTTGCAGATACACTTTTTACAACCTGTTCTCTCTTTGGGAAAAAACACACTCACTCCATCTCTCACTAACATACACTTGTACACTTGGTCTATCTGTAAATAATCATCCCACAGATTTTTGAAATGGGCTGTTGTTCACCAAGCCTAAGTGCTAATATGAGATTGCTGGCTTCATTTTTGGCACACGAAAAGGCATAAACCAGCTTGGTGGTGGGTGTGATTTTTTAGGATTTTTTACTGCAGTTGCCAGAATGAATCTAGCAAATTTGTAATGCATGCTCTCGTCCTTTTGTACTTTTGGTTGTTGGTACATTTTGATCTGCCATCTACATGTATGTGTCCTTCATCCTCCTCTCTCTCTCTCTCTCTCTCTCTCTCTCTCTCTCTCTCTCTCTCTCTCTCTCTCTCTCTCTCTCTCTCTCTCTCTCTCTCTCTCTCTCTCTTTCTCTCTCTCTCTCTCTCTCTCTCTCTCTCTCTTTCCCTATTGCTTAGTGTCTCTTGCACAGTTATTGGTGAACTTGACTCTTATTGCTTTCCGTCACTGTGTGCTCATTCTCTCACATGCTGCTTGATTGACGGGGTCCTGGTCTGCATGCATTGAGCTTTTTTACTACAAGCACCCCCCACCTTCCACACCCCTCAGCCTCACACACACATACACACACACACACACACACACACACACACACACACACACACAAAACACCATCTCTGTATGGTTGAGGCAAAGTTTTTTTTTTCTCTGACAGCTGGGATTTCTGTCTACTGACAAAGACTCCAAAAGAAACTAGACAAGGAGGCATCATACTCCATGACAGCTTTTTTCTCCTACAGCTCTCTTCATCAATACACACATACCCTTCAAAGGCACACACATACTTTATAAACAAGCGCAAGACTAAAAGATGTGACCATGTGCTCTCGCCCATGCGCACACGCTCTCATATTCACATAGCATAGGAGTGTCCAGTTATACACTAAAGAGCTGGATCGATGCTGGATTTTTGAAGCCAATACTGATGTTGATATTGAGAATAATAATAAATCTGATAATGATTTTATTAGTCAATGTTTAAACATGAAACTTTATTGTTAAAAAACACAGTAAGACAATAAATGCTCATTAGTAAACATCCGTGGAAATAATTATTATTTAAAAAAATTAAATCCATACAAAGACATACAGTAAATGATGAACTAGACTTACAAAAAGTTTAGGTGAAGTCTACATGAAAATGCCTATGAAACATATCTGGCCTCGCAATTTCTTCCAACATATTCACCAATAAGATCAATCATGGTGACATATTGACCAGGCTCAATAAGACATTCAAACACAGACACCCCCCCCAAACATTCTCTGACTCCCTCCCTCTCTCTTTCGACACACCGCATTTAGTGTGTATACAGCTCTCACTGGAGCAGATTATTATTCAGTGGCAATAAAAAGCCAATTTGGAGTTGGGTGGCTCAGCGGTCATTTGAAGGGTCACAGTACAAGGTAAATAGTCGGTTCTATTGAGATGGATGGTGCAGTGAAGGCTGAGCCTGCTATTCGTGAATGGAAATGTACATGTAAAAACCTTGGAGTCACAGCAAATATTTGCCACTGTCCACTCCAGAATATGAATGCAAGAATCAATGTTTTCAAATGACAGTACTGATTTAGAGGATGCGCACCAGCATCTATAATATATTTGATCTAATTTTTCTGTATTTGTCAGGACAAACATTACCTCAAGTCGTATGAAATATAAATTCTCTACAATGAGCGTGTTTTTCTGTTCACCACTTCTGTATGAGTGTTTCTGTGCTTAAGCTTTATAGGGCTTAAGATAGGGCTTTTTAGAGTTAAACTTTACATTGTGCTATTGGTTTCCGTTCATGCCAGTGGCTTATGAAAATGAACTATTACAGATTTTCTCATTCGCTTGAACACATTCAAAACAGTTCACACACAGGCCTAAACTGAACGTTTCTGTCCAAAATGACACATTTTGTTTGCAAAATGCTTTGACACTCTCAAAACATTTAACACATGAAGCAAAAGCAAGTATTTCCACCACACAAAAAAACTTGTGGTCAATTGAATATATTCTTTCAATCAACCATTACACACTATACAAAGAAATACAAAATAGAGCTGACCATTATGCCTGTTTTTGTTGATACTGCCAAAAAAGGCAACCAAGCAGAATACAGCATGAACTTTATTATTTTCTCCAATGATGACTTCACTAGAGATAACAAACCCTGCTGCATTCTGCACAATTGTTGCAGTATCCTGTTGAAATACTTTTTTTTTTAAAGAAGGACATTTTCAATGGAAGTTTTCTTTCCTCATTCATTTTATTCTTGTGTGCAGGTCTTTCTGTGTCCATGAACTGTCGTTCATGTAAGACTTACACTGAGAACTAGACATGACATATTCAGACATTCATTATGGTGTAGCTTTTGTACTGTATCCTTCTTCACCTACGTACACTTAAAAAAGCTGTACTGCATCCACTTTTTCCATGTCATCTTTTTCAAACTTTATAATAATAACATTTAAGCAACCGAAGAAAACTCATGGGTAGAACTATCGACAAAAAAGAAATAAAGAGTTGAAATACTCAGAAATACACATTTAGTCCATTTGTTTCTGGCTGATTGCTGACTGAAGAATTGTGCAAAGGAGTTTCACACAGGTGAATTAGTCAAAATTGCATCGTCGTTTGCAGCTGTCAGCAAGGACTGTCTTTTTTTTAGACTTATTCGTTTTTAAAGCCAAACAAGTAAGGGTTACTTGTTTGGCTCTGACAACTGAAACTTGAGAGTCAGCAACCTTTTAAATACAGGATGCCTCCTTTTCACAACATCTGTGTATGTTGATTGTCTCTCAGGTTTCAATTTCTGACAATATCACTCAAAAGCATTGCTACTCGACAGCTAAACATTAACTTAGTCAAAGTTTACTGAATAAAAAAATGTCCTGAGCTGCTCTTAACTGCTTTAGGATCACTTTGACCGAGCATCTGTTTTAATTATGTTTTTACAAATTCGTTTTCATACTGTTGACATCAAAAAACCAGCACATGCCTTTAAAGTAGAAAATCAATCTAAATATTTATGCTACATGTGGCAAATTGGTGGCCTGTCATGTTAAGTATAAACTATTTGATGTTAGGGAGCTGAAATATAAATGATCGTAATAAGTAGATGTCCTCACAAGTGTAGTAATACAGTTGCATGTGTGTTTCATTGCAGTGGGAGGAGGTGAGTATAATGGATGAGAAGAACATCCCCATCAGAACATACCAGGTGTGCAATGTCTTAGAACCCAGTCAAAACAATTGGTTGAGGACGGACTGGATCCCTCGGTCTGGCGCTCAGCGGGTCTACGTTGAAGTCAAGTTCACCCTAAGAGACTGTAATAGCCTGCCAGGGGTCACCGGCACCTGCAAGGTACAAGAAAACATACTTATCATGTCTTATTAGAGTATGATGATCATTGTATGGTTTGGACGCAGTACAAAATGTAACAAAATTAGATGATATTTTCAATAAAGACTTGACTTCTTTAAAGGAGCTGCATTGAAAATACTGAAGAAAAGTGGGCTGTAATTGCGTCCCCATGGCTCTTACAGACTCCCCAATATGTCAAATACCAACATTTTTTCACCACGCATGCACTAACATGTTCCTGTACCCGGACCACCTATCAAAACAAACAACAGAGAGACTCGGATTGCAACACACACACAGAGGGAGAGTGACTTAATTCTCTGCTACTATATCTTTACATAGAAAATATTATGTATTAATGTTCTGAAAGTTGAGTAGAGCTCCTTTAACATGCTAACTTATATGCTAATAGTTAATGGACAGGCCGCTGATAATGGAGCTTTATTATATATTACAGCTGCTGGTTATTCTAACGCAAATCCCCCTTTGACTCATTATCATTTTAAGAGAAAAGACAAGCACTAATGATGATAAATATATAGACGCCTCACTCTCACTTCTTTCTCCGCTCCTTTTTTCTTGTAGGAGACATTCAATCTGTACTACCACGAGTCTAACGAAGACAGAGAGAGCTACATCAAAGAGAGCAGCTTCATTAAGGTGGACACAGTGGCAGCAGACGAGAGCTTCACCCAGGTAACACTGAACAACTGAGTCAAGCATTGACTTCTTACGCTTCCCTCCTCCACTCACTTTAATTTGCTCTTAAAAATAAAAAACACTTTGCCACTTACTTGTAATTTCTTTATTTGTTTTACAAGCACTTTTATCTTCGATGTTCATTCTGCCGTCCAAGGAATGCTGGCTGGGTGTTTTTTGCTTCTTTTTTTTACTTCTGATTTTAGCATTGTTGGCATTACGGCTTATTTTACGTTTGCAGTCAGTAGAAGTGAACCTGGAAGAGAGCCAGTGTTGAAAAAGTGAAGATCAGTCATGGTTCAATAACAACTCCCACTTTAGGTTGAACAAGCAAATTGAATTAATGAGTGCTGACACAGTTCATGGTGCACTCCATTAATGCAGCTCTGTTCTTTTTCCATCCAGGTGGACGTTGGTGACCGCATCATGAAACTGAACACTGAGGTGCGAGACGTGAAGGTCACGACCCGGAAGGGTTTCTACCTGGCCTTTCAGGATGTTGGCGCCTGCATCGCTTTGGTTTCTGTCAGAGTTTTCTATAAAACCTGCCCGCTCACCATCCGTAACCTGGCAACATTTCCAGACACTGTTACTGGGGCCGATACGTCTTCCTTAGTGGAGGTCAGAGGGTCTTGTGTCAACCAATCAGAAGAGAGAGATGAGCCTAAAATGTACTGCGGTGCTGATGGGGAGTGGTTGGTTCCTATTGGGGGATGTCTCTGCAACTCAGGATATCAAGAGAAAGGTGGCACATGTAAAGGTACGTGAAGAAGAGTGCAACAGACCATAATGTGTTTGTCTTTGTGATGGTCCATCTAATGCATTTTTGGACGCAGTCTTTAAGATCTCTGCTCCTCTTGTGTTGCCACCTCATAGGCATAGTCCTGTATGCCTATGAGTAACAATCATCAGTGCTCAAGTTAACAAGATAAAATGTTTTCAGGAACACATTTTAGTGTACTGTGTAGCTTTAATTTGAGAAGGTTTGTAACCAGGCCACAATTATTTTCCTGACTCTTGCACCTGTCACTAAGTGATGCATTGTTTTGTTGCTGTGATTGGTTGGATTGGATTGATTATATTGTATGGTCACTGATCTCGTTGCCTGGCAAAGTTACTGTAATCGGTCAAGAAATAATCCGGTACACCCCCATAGAACCACATTATGGGTTAAACAAAAAACATAGAATAGAATAGAATGGAATAGAATAGAATAGAAATACTTTATTGATCCCAAGCTGGGAAATTGCAGAAGGTAGTAGGCCTGATGTGTTAATTATAGTGCTTTGCGATTTATTCATTTAAATAATTCACACATATCAATGTAAGCTGTGAGAGCCATTTTAAAATATTCAAATGGATTTTGGTTATTTTGGTGAATCAAATCCATAATTATCAGGGCTGGGTCAAATTTTTGACTCCGTTTCAGCTTCGTGTGAGAGTCTTATTTATGTTTGTGTCATTTACGTTTGCATTTCTCTCCTCCCCTTTGATTACACACACTAACACACACGATGCTCAGCAGCTAGGCTAAATTTATAGAGTGTAAACACTGAAACACTGTGGCGCTAGGCTGTCCGTCTAAGCCGAGAAAGGAGAAATGTGGAGTTATTACCAAACAGCCTGATGTGTGTCGAGGTCTGTATGGTAATACTGTAGCAGCCTTAATGAAGGTAAACACAGTGGACGTAGTGGCTGAAGAGTCTCTCTCGAGTCATGCTGCTTCTCCAGCGCGGACACAGTGCTGTAGAGATGGAACTGGCTATGCGAGACTGTACTGCTTGATTCACTGGGCCAATTAACGTGTTGTCATCTGCTCCCATCATGTTTACAAAGTTACTGTGGATGATTGTATGTTTAGTGACTGATGTACTCAAGAGATACAATAGAGTGTGATTAATCTGCGTTATTTTTTTATACGTTATTTTTCTGTGATTAATTAATTAACGTAAAAATCAACATGTTATTTTGACATCTCTAGTTAATTAGTGCGCTTTAGAGGTGCTGGTAGGCAGATTTTGTTGCCTCCTTGGACAGAGCCAGGCTAGCTATTTTATTGTTTCCAATCTTTGTGCTAAGCTAAGCTAAGCTAACTGTGTCCTGGGCTTATTTCTAATATGTCATGAGACATGAGTCACGAAAATGGTATCTATCTTCTTATGTAACTCTTTTGGAAGTAGATGCCAAACTTCTTTAATATACAATTATGTCATAAAATGTCAATATAAGTATTCAATCTTATCAATTTATCTGACTTATTTTAATAGATGTATGACGATGTAAAGAGTTTTATTATAATCAGTTAAAGCCCTCAGGTCTCTGTGAGGTGTGCTGACATAACAGCCATCTGGACTAAAATGTCTTTCTCTCACTTACAAATCTGGTCTGGACTTTACAGTAACAAATGTGCAAGCTGTTCACAACTTTCACCAACATACATGTGGGGTGGATGACGTGTAATGTTTGGTAATGACTTTTGTGTTAGTGAAGACAACTAGATGTGTGTGTTTGTGTGAGAAAGCGGGATGAACGGGAGACAGCAGACTTGGTGGAGACATTTTTACAACATGGCTTCACTCCCCCTATTCAGTCTCATACACAACAGACACACAACATGTTCGCTCACACACATAAGCAGATGCACATCGAGCAATAGAGACCAGAGAGAGAGAGCGACTCACTGATCTGCTCCCTCAGTTTTATTTATGAAGCCTATCCCAGGAGGCTAATTGTATAACAAACAGAGCCATAATTCAAGGAGAAAAGAAGAGATGCTGTGAGGGAGAAAGGCGAAGAGATGGACATTGAGAGCAATGCAGTCAGTGCCAGTTGGCGTTAAAGAAGGGGGGAAAAATTGACTTTTTTATGCAATAAGAAGAGCAGTAGCCAAGATTCTCTGTGACAAACGTCTAAAGCCTTCACCCCGCTTGCCCCGTTTGTTCTTTCTGAAAAGAGGAGGAGGTTTGCAGGGTGGCCCCTGAAGTCTGAAAGATGTTTCTCCTCATCTAGATTTAGGTGAGACCCTTGACTCTGTTGAACCTCCAGCAGATGTGAAGTGCCATCTATCTATCTGCCTCTCTCTTCTCCATCTCCCCACTCTCACTAACTGTCAGGTTGTTGGACGGGCTCAGCTCCCTCAGTGAAAATCCATCAAAGTCTGGATGAATACCGAATGCTGCTCAGTGAAAACTCTGACCCTGCAGTATTGGATAGATGCCTTAACACTTCTTCCATTTTAAGTTTGAAATTCACAGAAAGACAGATAGAGGGGGAGGGCAGAGCGGGATAGGAGGGAAAAGGCAGATAGTTTTGAGACGAAATTTAGACTGTCTCTCCTCCCATCGGTGATGTGAAAAGGTTTCTGGATCTTCAGGACTCGCGTGCCTTCAATCAGTCAGTGTAACAGACACAGGCACAGACACATAGACAGAAGCTGAGTGAATATAACCCTCATCTTGCCTCACTTTGTCAACATTTTGGAAAATGCGTTTATTCGCCTTCTTGCAGAGTTAAAAAAACGAGGAAGCTTCCAGGCTGAGATGTTCTTTTCCACCTCACAGTAAACAATATATAACATGTTAGTTAGTGAGTTTTTGAGGTGCTGTTTTTTTCCTTTGAGCAAAGTCAGCATAGATGTTTCCCTGTTTCCAGTCTTTATGTAATCAGACATGTCCCCACAGTGCTGGGTCATTTCTTTAAACTAATCATGATCGTCTTGGGAGGCGCTAAACCCCAGATGTAGTGGTGTTACCCTTGCAAAGTATATTGTGGAAAGGGAGGAGAATACCAGATTAGACAGGTGGTCAATGGAAGGCTTTATACCACAGTCAGACCAGTCGTCATGCTAGCCTAAGCTAACCTTCACCTGGCTTCTCATTTAATGGACATGTATGAAGTGGCATCAATCTTCTAAGAAAGAAAATACATGTTTTTCCCAAGATGTCAAAATATTCCATTGTTTTAACCATGAAATACCTCAAATTATAGCAGAAAACTTGAAAAACAACCATGAAACTGTGTGATAGAAGTATCTTCTATCACAGTTTCATGTTTTTAACTCAGAAATTGTTCATTCAGACTTGTGTAAAATATGTTCCTGTTATTGTCTGTAACTAATGCCTGAAGTATATATCACATATCTAATCTAGATGCTAAGAGTCCATGTTTAACAACCACAGTTTTTGCTTGTGTGTAGATATTTTTTACAGTCTGCCTTGTGCTTTTGGTTTTCAGACACATTTTTACCATTTCCAAAAACGTCTGATGAATTAAACCAAAACTAGAGTTAGCTGAAGTGGTGAAATGTGAAAAGTTCATTTTCACTGTTGACACAGAGTAATGAGGATGGAGAGGATGAGAGGAGAAGCTCTGGAGAGGAAGAAGGGATTAGAAGTTGAATGGGGCGAGAGGGGGATTGAAAGGCCACTGACAGCAGAAGGCATCAATACAGGGCTGCCCCTCCCCCGCTGGGGGTCCGTCATCGGGTGCAAAGGGGACGAGTAGAAAAACACAAGAGAGAGGGAACTCCCCCTCTTTTCTAAACCCGTGGTTAAGACCGAGGTCATGACTGAGCCTGATGAAGACGTCAAAAACTCTGACTGACAGCCGCGCACACACACACACTCATATAGAGAGAGTTTAGCTACTGAGTGCAGGGTCATGACCGAGGTAGATGAAGACGTCAAAAGTTTGACAGCTGCGATCCGTCTGGGAGGATCGGAAATGAGGGAGGAGAGATGAGAGGAGAGAAACAACAGAGAGAATTTAAAATGTGAACGGCTGGAGAGGCTGAATGAAAGAGGAGCCTTTCGCTTTTTTGTGTCACTGTCTTTCCACTGCCTCCGTTTTCTGTCATCTGATTCTGCTCACTGACTAGGAGGGTTGGGACTGTTTCCCTCTCTCTCTGTGGGTTTTTCTCTCTGTTCCCTGCGTCCAGAGAGATTTCATGGTTGTGCTTCTTTCCAACGCACCTGCAGTGTCAACAGCAGAAAGAATTTGGAATGGGAGGGATGAAAAGAGAGAGAAGAGAGAGACAGAGAGAAAGACAGCCACACTCAAAGAGAGATGACAGAAAGAAAGAGTGAGCGGATGATAGAAAGAGTGCATAATCGCTGTATTCAGTCCCTCTAATTATTGCGTCGCATTTCTGGACTCTGGACATGTTGGATTGCTGATTTAGTGTGTGTGTGTGTGTGTGTGTGTGTGTGTGTGTGTGTGTGTGTGTGTGTGTGTCTGTGTATTAGTGTACATGTGTGGGTACTGTATCTCTGATTTTCTGCCTAACAAAGCCCTCCCTCCAATATCCTCGCAGTTTGGAGGACTGCCCAGGAATGCCTAGAGAAGAGTGTGGTGGGGCAAACAGAGAGGGAGGCGGTGTGTGTGTGTGTGTGTGTGTGTGTGTGTGTGTGTGTGTGTGTGCGTGCGTGTGTGTGCGTGTGTGCGTGTGTGTGTGTGTGTGTGTGTGTGTGTGTGTGTGTGTGTGTGTGTGTGTGTGTCTGTCTGTCTGTTCGCTGTGTGTCTGTGCATCTGCGTGTCTGCGCGCGCGTGTGTGAGCAGGTGACAAAGCAGGCAAAGGAATGGCACAATTGATTGTCTGAAGCAAGCCAAACCCAGGTGGGGGGGGGGGGTGGTCTGCATTCCACCATCACAATCAGAGTGTGTGTGTGTGTGTATGTGTGTGTGTGTGTGTGTGTGTGTGTGTGTGTGTGTGTGTGTGTGTGTGTGTGTGTGTGTGTGTGTGTGTGTGTGTGTGTGTGTGTGTGTGTGTGTTTGTGTTGAGTGTGTTGTCTCCTTCTACCAGGTTGTTCTCAATGGAACGGAGGCTTGCCAGCTCCACCAGTCCGTCTGTAGCTCCCTGGCATCGGAACAAGCCCCACTCTCTCTCTCTCGCTCTCATTATCCCTCCTTTCTCTTCCTCTCCCTGATTCACGGTCAGGGGTGGAGTTGCTGCTGCTGCTGGTGGCGGGGGTGGGTTGCGGGTGGTGGAGGGGGTCTCTGTGTAGCGGGGAGGGGGTTATTGTTGTAGAGTCCTTTCACATGCTAATGTTTGCAGTGTTGGCTTTGGGCAAGCACACACACACACACACACACACACACACACACACACACACACACACACACACACACACACACACACACACACAAACACAAACACACAAATCCACGCACATTTCTCTTCAAAGGACCAGTTTCTGTGAGTATTTAAATTTAGACAAACTTAAAACTGTGGCTTCCACTGAGCACATTCCTAAGGTCTTGCCTGTGTAAGATATGAGATGAATTAAATACCGAGCTCTGAAGGAATGTGATTTTGTGGGGAGCAGGCTGTCCTTTCGATGAAGACGTACAGCAGGGAAAGGATAAGCATCTCATCTTATCTCCAGCAATTTCTGTGGGTTTTTAATTAACGGGGCATGACCCCTGTGATTAATAGTGTCACTCTTTCTCGCGTGACAGTCTATCAATCCGTCCATCCATCTGTCAATCTGTCCCTCCCTCCATCCATCACAGAGACAGGTGTCACACTGGAGCAGTCGGGGGTTCTTCCTCCATCTACACCCCTCTACTGGGAAGGAACAAGGAATGATGACAGATAACACGGGGTCAAGGAGAATACACACACACACCCACGCAAACAGTGTGCCGACAAGGCTCTTAGTTAGATTTCCAGTTCATTTGCATTTTAGGTAGCAGATGAATGCATATGCAAATGCCGACAATGCTGATAGTAATCAAAGGGCACCTTCCCCTCCGCTTCTCTTCCTCCTCTTCACTCGCTCGCTTTTTTTCTCTTCACCTCTTTTTCTCGCCTTGTTGCCAGACTTTTTCTCCTGGTGTCTCTCCCTAGAAACCCTCCATGCTTTACACTACTCTGTGGCTTTGTTGTACTTGTCTCACACAGGCGAAAGTATGTATATGTAATTGCTCTACAGGCAAAATGTGAACGTGCTCGTAGACTATTACCTATTACCTTATCTTATCATTATGCACGTATGTTGCGGCCAAATCCCTCCCAGTTTATTGGTCGAGCGGCGAGCTCAGGCTCTCGGTAGCATAGGGTTAATGTCAGGTTAATGACACCCTCATGAGCTCTTATTCCAGGTCAGCAGCGCCCCCCCTCCCACCCATCTCCGAAACCGCCGCTGAAAAAGGACACAAAAGGCTACAGACAACAGAGAGAATAGAGACATGAGAGGGAGCTGAAGGAAGTTTATGGCTTCAAATGCTTGCTCCTTTCTTTCTCTTCCTCGCTCAGTCTGTCCTCTGTGTTGGAGACAAGAGGACAGAGACAAAAGCAGTGTGCTACCCCCCTGGCAGAGTCTTCTTTAGCCCTATAATCAACTGTTAAAGTCCTTAGCAGGTCAAATACTTTTCTCTGGCTTTCTTCCTTTAATTCCCTGCTTTCCCATCTTTGGCTTACTTATCCACATTGATGAAAACAAAGGAATGTGTGCATCAGCAGAAGAGTGAGAATACTTTATTTATTGTTTGCATTTGATATCAGCTGACACACTATAATGAGTCATTCAAGAGATGTGTTTAGGAGTTTTCAGGTTTCGACTATGGTGTTCAGCTGCCCGTGTTTCACGTGCAGTCTCATTCGAATTGGTATCAATATCGAGCCATAAACGCTGCTTGTTTGCCTCAAAGCTTTCTGGAGGTTTGACACTTGGAGAGGAGAGGGGTATACAGAGCTACAGCAAGAGTGAGAGAGTTATCAGAGACACAAAGATAAGTGGAGGTGGAGGAGGAAGTGCGTGGGGAGCGAATGAGGGAGGTTGTAAAAAAATGTGAAAGGGAGGGCAAATGAGTGTGTGAAAAAACAAATCTATGGTGGCTCACGCAGATGGGGCAGGATGGTCGGTGTGAGTAGATTACAGAGGAGACTTCCTCCCTCTCATCTACTGACGAGAGTGTCATAAAGCACCCTGACACTTTCGAACACACACACACACACACACACACACACATACACACACACACACACACACACACACACACACACACACACACACACACACACACACATCATTCCCACATTCCTATCCACTCCTACTGGGATGTCTTCATCTCCCTTGGAAATGTGAAAGGGTTGGGGTGGAAAAAAGGAAAGAATTGGGAAAGATGGTGAGGTTGAGCAAGGAGAGTGAATAGGCTGTGATGATGAGAAGAAGGTGTTGAAAAAATGATTGCGCTGGACACAAATGAAGGATTTCCTCCTGAAATTAGAAAGAGGAAAAAAAAAGTCTCTAACCAGCCACGCTTTGCCATCCCTTTTCGCTTCACCAGTGGATGTCAAGCGGTATAATTATGCACTCATTTATTGTATTGTTGCTCTGTCAATGCATGAATTCCTTGGTATACAGAGAGAAAATGTCTGTCCCTCCAATACGTACCGCGCCCCCCCCCCCCCCCCCAACATCACCGCCACCACCCCCCCCTTCTGTCTCTCTCACCCTCTCTCCTTCTCTGTTTCTCCTCTTTCATATATTTAAATGTCAGTTATATTTGTGTTGGCGTTGGAGTTTTGATGTGTTCAGTGCTAGTGTTTCTGGTTTCTGTGAGTGGGAGCTGATCAGTGTGTTTCTTTCTTTGCGCATCAAAATCAAAGATAAAAGAAATCATTGTGCTTGTCCCCCCTCATGCTATATCTATTGCTCTGTATATTTTCTTTACAGTTGTTTATTCTTGGATCAAAATGCAATCCATGAGTTGATTAACTTGTTGTCCGTGCTGTTTAAGCTGTCAATAGTGAGGACAACAAAGACTGTATCAAGGGTCAGGGGTCAGCTGACCTGAAGTCAGTGTCGACTGCTCTGCTTGCAGGATGAATTTTAATTGCTATGAACTAACTAATGACATAGATGTTTTAATGGTATCCTGTGGAGTCGTCCACCCTCGAAACATATTTGCAAAGTCAATTCTTTTAAAATATTTTGAAACAAACCAGCAACTATGGGATTGTTCACATTAGGACTTATTATCATTTTTGATTAACCTGCTGATTATTTTCTGGATTCATTGATTAACCATTCTTTTTAACAAATAAAAAAAGCAGCAGCAGCAAATGTCCCATATTGAAATGCTTATTGTGTGTGACCAACAGTCCAAAACCCAAAGACATTCAGTTTATTATTACACATTTTATTTAATTTCAATATTGACATTATATGAACTGTACTACGACAGAATTTATTCAGCATTTTTTTAAACAATTAATCATCTAAATTGTTGCTCATTTATTTTCTGCTGATTGATCAACTAATTGTTGCAGGTCTGGCATACATATTTGTCTATGCGCATGATAGCTGAATGTGACATAAAAGTAAAACTAGTCTTCTCTGCTTGTCAAAACATTGCTCCGTAACACCACTAACTCCAAAACTCCACAGGGCACCTTTAAACAAGCATTGTGTTCTCTTCAAGGTAACTTGTTGCTACTTCATTTTACAATTACTTTTTATTGTCTTTCATAAAGTTTGTCCCAATGCGACCGGTTATTATTGACGTTTTCTGATGCGGTGTACATGGCGAAGTATTGTTATTAAAGTGAAGTCATAAATCTGTCCTTTTCTGTCCTTCTGCAGCTTGTTCTGTTGGTTTCTACAAGGCCAAGTCTTCAGATGCAGGATGCTCTAAGTGCCCTCCACATAGCCATGCGCTCAGAGATGGGGCGACTGTTTGTGACTGCCACTCTGGATTCTTCCGCGCTGACAGCGACCCTCCCTCCATGGCCTGCACCCGTAAGAACACAGACAGATACACACACAAACACACACACACACACACACGCACACACGCAAGCACGCACGCACGCACGCACACACACACACACACACACACACACACACACACACACACACACACACATACACACACACACACACACACACACTAGTACGCCTTTGCATAAGTGAAAACACAGACAATATGTGTATGCATTGCTTGCAAATAAAAGTAAAAAACACACTCATTGTTTCCCATCCTTTCTATCTCTACCAAACAGAGGGGGACGCAAACTTGTCTGAATGCCATCCCTGTTTCATTATCCCATTACTTATGACTAAGCCACCATCTACATCCTGTCTGGTAGTGATAAGTAAAGACATTGAGAAGTGAATAAATGTTCTCTCTTTCTTTCTCTCTCTCTTCCTCTCGCTCTCTAAGTCTCTGAGTAAGTCTTGTGTGACAGACTTGGAGACCTCGGTCCGTGTGTCATAAACTTAATTATGCCTATATACAGCACATGGTTTCCTTGGCCTGGGAAAAATGAAAACACACACACATATGCTCTGTCTAACAGGCACACACCATACAAAAAAGAAATACCACAGAAGAAAACATCCAACCCATCAAAAACATCTCTGAACAGTATGGTTTTCAGTCTGATGCCAGATGTCTACATTTCAACTCGTGCCAACAGCTCGCAGCAGCCTCCCCATACACCCCGTATACTTCCTCCCTTCTTATGTGCAGTATAGAATGTAAACTTGGTTGGTTTTGTTCATGCTCAAACTTGTCCCTGTCTCCTATTCAGAGCCACCGTCAGGCCCACAGCAGCTCATCTCTGTGGTGAACGAGACCTCGGTGGTCTTGGAGTGGGCCCCCCCTCGCCGGCTGGGAGGACGAAGTGACACCAGCTACAGTCTTGAATGTCTCATCTGTCAAACAGGGAGCCACAGTCAGTCTGGCAGTAAAGCCCTCCTCAGAAACCACAGCATCTCCCAGCCTGAGGCTCAGCACAATGGCATGGGGATGCAGTCCGACCAGGGGATTGTGGGTTCTGATGTCCAGTCAGGGAGAGGTGTCTACCAGGGCAGACCAATACCTGGAGATTACCCGAGACTCGGCTCAGGCTCCATCTCTCAGCTCTGCCTGCCCTGTGGCGCCGATGTGCTCTTCTCTCCCGACCAGAACGGCCTGAAGGCCACCAGGGTGGTTGTGAGCGAGCTCAGGGCTCACACGCACTACACCTTCATCGTCCACGCACGCAACGGGGTCTCCCAGGCCAGCGGTGCAGGGGCAGCCCAGAGTGTGTCTGTCACTGTCACCACCAACCAAGCTGGTGAGAAGAAGTGTGATGAATGTGTTTGTCAGATTGTTGCAGAAACACAAAGTAAGTGGGTCAGCTCAATACAAAGTGCTGTTCACTGCACGAGGCCCACAGGGAAGCAAGGTCCCATGGGTAATGTGGAAAACTGTGGAAGCATAGTATGGAGCTTCATACATGCAAAATTATTAAGGGATTGTATTTGAAATGCTTTCCAAGTATATTTTCATCTTAAAGGCTCGATTATACTCCATTTACTCAAACGTGTACATGGATGGTTGTGGACACCACAGACATGACATAGCTATGTATATACTACCCGCTTGGAAGAGGTGTTTCACACATGCACAGTAGGTCATTATGCTACCACTTACAGTGTAGTGGCTGTCTGGACAAGTCCACATGGCAACAACTAATTTGTGGTATACAAGGATGTCCGCACAGAGCTCACAGAGCTCTGATGGCGACATTTACGCCACAGACCCTTGCGGTTGCAGAAACAAATTACGGCTTAAGAGTGCTTAGAGCATGTGTGTTTTTCTGCAGTCCACAGAATCTTGCGACCCATAATCAAGAAATTGAACAATTTAAAAAACATTTGATGGAGGAAAACTGATTAAATTAGATTTGAAAAGCAGTCATGCATTTAAAAAAGATTTTCTATATATTTGCATTCAATTTGACATGCAGTTAAAATAGATCAGCACCAGACATGGCCACATTGTAGTCCTGTATAAAAGTACTAAGTATTGTTGAACACGTCCATCATAGATACCAGTTCCTCAACTAACAACAGCATCAACAAGACACTTTTCTTGTTTTCTCTCAGCTGGGAACTCTGCTGCTCTTACTATCACTGTCATAGTTGCCATAGTTATTACTCTGTCCTCCTACACCTAATAACAGCTGAATTAATTATAGGGGTGTTCTTGAGAGAATGTCAGAAAGCATCTGCGAAATGTAAATCACTGACTTAAATACAAACAGACAGAGCATGTTGAGGGGAAAGTAGATACGAGGGAAAAGTAAATGACAAACTGGTTGAAACATAACAGCATTAGTGTATGAGCGTGAGGGTGGGATTTTCCTGTGTCAGCTCTTGACCACAGAAGTGTATGAAAAATCACCCACATTTTATGGCGTGTTTCATTTTACTTGTGAAGGCGTCAGCTGGTGTGTGGCGATCCTCACACACACTCTCAATCAGTCTTCAGTGTGTGCCTGTTTTGTATGCTACATCTTAACTGTCATTGCTTTAAGTCTTTATGGTGGCATTTAGAAAACGGCACACCTGCTTAGTTCCAGGCGCCCCGGGGAAATAATTTAGCTATGTGTGCACAGCGCAGAGCTGTCTGGGATTTGTCAAGTCCAACCTGCCCCACCATATGGCCCGATATCATATAAACAGCCACAAAGGAGGACAAATGCCATAAAGGGAGGGAAAATGGAGGGATGTAAGAGGAGAGAGAGGGGAGAATGAGGATTGTCTCTGCGGGATAGGAAGGAATAAGGTTTGGGTCAGTTCTCAGGTGCACTGGGTCAATGGGATTGTTGACAGGCATCATATATACCTTTGAGCTGTATGTGAAACTATGTTCATATTAGTGGCATCATATAATATACCGTATGTCATTTTACTAAGTGAAACTATTGTCACTGAATTATCTCTCCCCATCTTTCTCTCCCTGCCAGCTCCCTCTCCGGTGTCCTCTATCTTAGCTACAGACGTCACCAGGCACAGTTTGTCGTTGTCGTGGCAACAGCCAGATCGACCCAATGGGGTCATTCTAGAATACGAGGTCAAGTTCTATGAAAAGGTGAGGCGCCCGCAGGTTAATGCAGCTCAGGCAGCTCAGACAGCTGTCTGGAATGCCAATATGTTGGCACGCTGTTTGTATTTCACTGATGGTGACGATGGATTTGCGGTCAGTCATTGAAAAAAAGCCCCTTGTTTTTGTCCCGTCTAATCAGGATCAGAAAGAGAGGTCCTACCGCATAATGAGGACCTTCTCTCGGAGCGTTGATGTCACAGGTCTTAACCCCCTCACTGTGTACGTGTTTCATGTGCGTGCTCGCACAGCTGCTGGATACGGAGAGTTCAGCACCCCCTTTGAATTTGCCACCAATTCAGGTATGGTGACAATAATGCTCAGGTGTTCTAGATGATGCATTAAAGTGTATTATGACAAAATTGACAACTTTCTGATTGGTGACTTTTGTGTCTTACTCTGTTAGATCCCTTCCCTCTGATTGGAGAAGGAGTTAACTCAGCCTTCCTGCTGCTGTCTGTCAGCGGGGTCGGAATTTTACTGCTGATATCTGCAGCTGTCTTCATCATTAGCCGCAGGTATACACACACAGACACACACACACCCACACACCCACACATACACACGCATATATAGGCATCCATACAGACAGGCACACCTATAGGTTGGTTAGACGTTTCCCATCAGAGCATCACTGACATCTATGAGTGCTGCTTCTACTTTAACTACTGCTTTTGACCAAACTGCCACAAATCACACAAACAACACACACAACTCCCCTGCTATTGTGTGGCTAAATAATGTGTGTGTTTGTTACCTGGAGCTTTTAAAGGGGATTATAGTGGAGACAGTGATAATCCCTTTGTCCCTGACTTGTCATTACTGTCTTTTCAGCAGCACAGCTTGTGTGTCAGCTTCCATTCTCACACACAAAAAACAAGCATGCACAACTGCCAACACACACACACACACCTGCTCACCCACAAAGGTGTTTTTGACAGTTTCTTTGTTTAATGGAAAACACCTTTTATCTTGCGCTACCTGAGGCGTTGCCCCTCCCCCCTCTCTCCCTGAAAGGCTTTCATCTACTCGCTGTGTGTCTTTCCTGCAGCCCGTTGATCTCAGTTCTAATTGCCATCGCTTGCAGGAAATCCTGAAAAACCCAATGAATTCACTACGCTACTGAAAATAAATAAATAGACACAATTAACAGCAACGTGACCCATATGCCCTTTGGTCATGTCTTTTAACTGCAGAAATAACAACAAAAACATGTGACAAGTGAAAAACAAATGTTTATTTCTCAGAGATTTCCGTGTCTTTTTTTATGTCTGTGTTAAATGTCCATCACTTGTCTCATTAGGAGGAGCAAGTACAGTAAAACAAAGCAGGACTCAGAGGAGGAGAAACATCTTAACCCAGGTACTTCACAGACACATACAGTATACTGTACTGTAAAAAAATAGAAAAGATTGACGGATTGATGCTCTTTTTAGTCCTCTGCTTTTAGATCCACCTGCACACATTCTATACACATACTGCCAAAGACATTTACATAACATATGCAGCAGTTATACAACTCATATTTCTCACCTTCCTCTGCATCCCTCCCCCTTCTCCCTCATTTCCTCTTCCGCCTCTCCTTTATGGCAGGAGTTAAAATCTATGTGGACCCGTTCACCTATGAAGACCCCGATCAGGCCATCCACGAGTTTGCCAAGGAGATTGATGTTAGCAGTATTCACATTGAGAGGGTTATTGGCATGGGTAAGCCTGGCATTAGAGCTTGCACGCACACACAAACCCACACACACATGCTTACTTGGCGCTGACACTGCTGTTTGCTGCTCTATGTGTGTAGGAGAGTTTGGGGAGGTGTGCAGTGGTCGGCTGCGTGTTCAGGGAAAGAGGGAGATCTACGTGGCCATCAAGAGTCTGAAGGCGGGGTACTCTGACAAACAGAGGAGGGACTTCCTGTCTGAGGCCTCCATCATGGGACAGTTTGACCATCCGAACATCATCAGGCTGGAGGGTGTCGTCACAAGATGTGAGTTGAATCTGTCGAACCTGCAAACCCTTAGTAGTAGTAGTAACTCCCAACTATCCCTTCACCCTCCACCACCCAGCTCAAGACTCACATCTACCCACAATGTACCTTACACTTTATTATTGTACATACTACAATGCACCTTAAACTATTGTATTGTATATATTTTGCACTTATGCTGACATCATTTTAGTCATTATAGTTGGTTGCTTCTTTTTGCACTGTTTTTGTTGTTGTTGTATAATAAAGTTTATTTTTTCAATTGAATTGTACTTATTGTAATTTTACCTATTTAGGTAAACCATTGATGATCATCACAGAATACATGGAAAATGGATCCATGGATGCTTTTCTCCGGGTACATTTATTTTATTATGTTGTCTAATTTTTCTTATCTAGATTCTTTTCCAATCTAGCTTTTAGTAGCATTTTTCCAGTGGAGTGAACATTTACCAAATCACAGATTAAATGCACTAGACTGTAGTTGCTCAGCCAGCTCTCGGTACCCATGTTAACCAGCTCTCCTGTCTCTATAATTCCAATGTTCCAGAAACATGACGGCCAGTTCACGGTGATCCAGCTGGTCGGCATGCTGCGCGGCATCGCCTCAGGTATGAAATACCTGTCAGACATGAGCTACGTTCACCGAGACCTGGCAGCTCGAAACATCCTGGTCAACAGCAACCTGGTGTGTAAGGTGTCTGACTTCGGTCTGAGTCGAGTTCTGGAGGACGACCCAGAGGCTGCCTATACCACGAGGGTAAGACACACACACACATAGTAGTAACATATACACACATACTGGATGTGAACATATACGTACGAAAGACTGTTTATTTGTCTTTCACAGACTAATTATATGCACTTTTACTGTTAAAAGTTGCCTTAGAAAACATGTTTATATAGATATTATTACAATTGCATAGATATCCATTAAGAAAATGCAATTGATTTCTTCATTCAGATAAGTGAATCAATAAGGCCATCAATTAAATAAAAAAAAATAAAAAAATCAATGAATGAAATTAACTAATTCCATTATTCACTGAACCAAAATTGCAGTTTACTCCTGTTTTAGGAGGCCACTGGGACTTATCTTTCCCCTGGAGGGAAAATCCCCATCAGATGGACGGCTCCAGAGGCCATAGCCTACAGGAAGTTCACCACGGCCAGCGATGTGTGGAGTTATGGGATCGTCATGTGGGAGGTGGTTTCATACGGAGAGAGACCCTACTGGGACATGAACAACCAGGATGTGAGTCATATTTATATCGTCTAACCTACAAGTTGCCTCAAGGACAAAACATTGAGCTCATTCCTGACAGAAACTTTACAGATTTAAAGGTAAATGTCAAATCAAAATACCAGATCACTTCCATTATTACTTTATCAAGAATTCAAGGAAAGAATGATTTAGCTCGAGAGCATGAATTACCCCCAGATATTAAAGGAAAACTGTGTGGGGGGCTTTTGAGTGTGTTTTTGTAAGGCCGGTTTTGTTTTCATAGTTTTGCTCAAAGGTCCTATTGGTTATGATAACACTTCACTCATCTGCTTTATTGCTCACTTCTGGGAAGGCAGCTAGCAACACGAGTGAGAACACATCTTCACAGGCTGATTTAGTCAAACCCCCAACTTAACCATATTATTTTAAACTGTTATTTGAAAGTATAAATAAACTTCACCTAAAAAGTTTTCCCATTGCTTTATAAAACTGTGTGTGTAGACGTATGTTGTTGTGTACAGTGTGCTAGGTCAAAGCTTAACCAGAAAGTAGTCTTTTAAGATCTAATGAATGTTTATAGTTTAAGTAATAACCCGAAGATTCACCTTTATTTTAATTTCCAAATAAGTGGTTTGTATAATATGGTCAAAGTGGGGATTTGCTTAAATGCTGTCTGTGTGTTTGCACATGCGAAGACATGTCTCTTAGATTTTAGCAATGCATCTGGTGAGTAGAATGTTATTATAAAGGAAAGAGAGGATACTAAGATAACACTGAAGTTTCTTCTCAAGTTCCCTGTCTAAAAACACCAACATTACTTTTATTACTGTGCAGTCCACAAATTGGACTTAAATTGACTCAATTTAAGAAAAAAAATAAATAAAAAAGGCACCACTTCTTAACTTCTGTTTGGCGTACTGGATTCTGACCCAATTCCTTTGACCTCTGCGTCATGATATAAATAATAAATGATGCCTTTGAATCATCCGCAGAAAGGGCAGCAGGCCAAGATTTTGTTCTTCGGTCACAGGACATTTTATTGACTAGAAAATGCTGCTTAGTGTTATCCCTCGTTTTTGAGATCTGAGACAAGAATCCTATTTCAGAGCAAATTTGCAATCACTTTGCTATCAAAGCTTGTTAAGTTTGAGTAGATCAAAGAGGCAGTCTGGCATATGGAAATCTTCAGACGTGATTGATTTCATCTGCTCAGTTGTGGTCTAAGAAAACTTTCCTGATGAGCAGTTCTTTAGACACTTTATCCATATTATTTACTTAATCTTTTTTTTCAGCGCAAATTAGTGCATGCTGAGCTGCTCTTAGCAGGTTATTTGTTTTTGTGAAACACTGGAACATAGTATAGGCTTAAAAAGAAGCTATCTCACTGACAACATGGCAACATTATACTTCCTGTTTATATCCCCCAAAGCCCCTAAATTATAGGTCCAAATCTTAGCATAATCATCCCCAAATAGGAATAATACAAATACATTTTCATGTTGCACTATAATATTGTTTTTGACTGTAATAAGGCACAGCAGGCGCAGTCATCTCAGTCAGTTTGTCTGAGCGTGGGGCCCACAGTGTCAAACTTTGTAAACCCCCCGATGAACAGTGCTGTCCCACAATATAATGTACAAAGGAAATAGAGGAGCTGCTCACAGCTGCAAAAAATTTAAATAAATTGCAGTTTGTGGTGAGACAGCTCTGGAAGTATCTTGGAGAACAACAGAAAAGCAATAAATTAAATGGTTTTTCTTTCTTTTTGTGAAATTTAATTGCCAGCAATGTTTCAAAGTGGCAGTTTGATTGAAGTCTCTTGGTGCATATTTTTTAATAATTTTCTGCACAAAACAATAATGGTTTATTATACTCTCTGCAAATGTACTATAACAATAGGTATAATGTGAAGTGTATATTATTAGTATACAGTTTGGGATTTGGACTTCACATCCTGGATTTGAGCAAAGTTCTATTTTTTATTGTTTTATATTGTTTTCATTTTTGCATTTTTAACTGGAAGTTTTAGAAACTCTCCTTTCTCTAGCCTGCTGAAAAATAAAATAACGTCAACCTCTGTCCTTCCTTTAGGTGATTAAAGCGATAGAAGAGGGCTACCGTTTGCCTGCTCCAATGGACTGTCCTGTAGTGCTGCACCAGCTAATGCTGGACTGCTGGGAGAGAGAGCGAGCAGAGAGACCCACCTTCAGCCAGATACTCAACATGCTAGATAAACTCATCCGTAACCCTGGGACTCTGCGCCGGACGGGAGGGGACAGGTACATGCTGGACATGTAGATACAGGCATTACAGATCATAGACAAATACATAGTATACATATATACAGTATATATCTGTTTAATATTTATTCAGCATTCATTCTGTTCTCACACCTATATTCTTTCACCAGGATTACCAGGCTCACTTGCACAGTGCTCTTGTGAAATTAAGATTTCACGCTCCTATTTCAGTTCATCTCACCCCCTTCTCTGTTTTTTCAGACCCACAGCCGCTGTGTTGGAGTCAGGAAGGGGTTCGGAGGTGTGTGTGTCTGTTCTACCGGAAGTGTGTGTGCCAGTGTGGTCGGTGTGCGAGTGGCTGCGGTCTATCGGGTTGGAGAGGTACAGAGACACTCTGGCAGCAGCAGGATACACCAGCCTCGATAGCCTCTTGGCTCTCACACACCAGTAAGTGCACCTTCATGTGAAAATTGACTTTGGCATTTAGTCTTCATATTTCTTAGTGAAAAAACATGAGCTGCGCAAACAAAATCCCATTTTACAACCACGCTCCAGTCAAAACAATGGACAGAAATTATTTTATATATGATTTATTATATAAGTCAGAATGAGGTGTGTGTTTCCATACAACTGTGGCTGTGTCATTTTGTATCTGGCACTCTTAAGGATTCAGTATGCTCAAACAAACAAAAAATGGCAAAATATAACCTGTCCAAAAAATGCTTAAATCAATCATAGGATAGTCTGTATAAAACAGCCATGGCATCATTTGTTGAAAAGAGTCCCAAAAAAAGCAGAAAATTAAAAGGTTTGTAATAAAGGG